>NC_136810.1:16208628-16266128 GCF_951216825.1 Electrona antarctica | reverse complement strand
TCCACTCAAGGTCTCTTTAATTACACTAAATGAAACATTGTTAAAATGACCTCACTGCTGAATGTGAAAGTGTTCTTTTGAATAGCTGTGTGTAGGAGGAGGATTAGCCGATGTGTTCTCTGTGCTATATGCATACAAAAGATGCAAATCTCTGTATTGTAAAATCGAAAAGGAACATCTGAGATAAAGGAACCACTAATATCTAGTTAAATTGAACTGTGCTTAACATATTATTCACACAGTGAATGGACATATCTAATATTGAAATGTGGCAGATGTGAATTCACGTGTTTTTTGCCTATACTATTTACATACAGTGTGTGTGTGTGTGTGTGTGTGTGTGTGTGTGTGTGTGTGTGTGTGTGTGTGTGTGTGTGTGTGTGTGTGTGTGTGTGTGTGTGTGTGTGTGTGTGTGTGTGTGTGTGTGTGTGTGTGTGTGTGTGTGTGTGTGTGTGTGTGTGTGTGCGTGCGTGTGCGTGTGCGCGCGTGTGTGTGCGCGTGTGTGCGTGCGTGCGTTAATTTTGTAATTATTTTGACTGTGAAAAATGTGGTCTTACAAGGCAAACAGATTGCAAGGAGGCTGATATTCACATTTGTCTTGTAACCAGCTGCAGGCTGGTTAAATAAAATCAATTTCACCTAGAAACTCCATTCACACTTTTTGTCTCCACCGAATCGGAATCTCCTTTGGGACTTGTTGTGAAGGCTGGGGGTTCCGCCGAAGTTCCTCAACACCCTAAAACAACTGCACGATGGAATGCAAGCTTGCGTTCGCGTTGGATGCCAGCAATCCCCCTCTTTCAATGTAAAAGTGGGGTCAGGCAAGGCTGTGTCCTAGCCCCTGTCATATTCAACCTCTTCCTCTCAGCAGTCACTCTCCTCTCACACCAAGCTCTGGAACCCACAGATGGCATCCACATACAGTTCCGGCTAGATGGCAGTCTTTTTAACATCCGGCGCCTCCAGGCCTTCACCAAAATATCACAACAACACATCCTAGAACTTCAGTATGCTGACGACTGTGCTCTCCTTGCCCACACGCCAGATTCACTACAGCGTGCACTTAATGTGGTTTCTACAAAAGCAGCTGTATACAAAGCAGTCTGTTTGTCCACACTGCTATATGGCTCGGAAGCCTGGACCCCCTACCAAAGGCACGTCAGAATCCTGGAGAGATTCATTGTGTGTGTGATTTTGTCCGTGTGTGATTGTGTCCATCCGTCCGTCTGTTAACAGCTAATTTCTGGCACCGTTAACCCGGTCGATGCCAAACTTTACACACACACTCCCTAGATGCCAACGATGAACCTCTGCCCCAAATTTTCCAGAACGGCCTGTATATAGCGCCACCAGGAGGCCGACTTTTGTAAAACACATTTTTTTATATTACTCCTCCATATTTTGTCCAAAAATCCTGAAAATCGTTACACACTATCTCTATAGTCATGTGCTCAACACAGATCTGTCCGATATTTCATATTGCATCCTGATTGGCTAACATTGGCTTTCAAAGTTTACAGCATTGGCCCTTTTTGACCAAAAAGCCTCAAATCATGAACGCAGCATGCAATTTACGTGGAATCTTTCACAGACGTTCCTACTAGGCTGAGGGATATATCCCAGTCTTTTCACATTGGCCTGTTATAGCGCCACCAAATGGATCCTTACAGGTCTGTAACTGAGAGTGTGCACACATGGAACCAAATGGCCACTTACAGGTCCAACGCTGTTTTTGTTCATCATCAAATGAAATGTGGGAGGTGGGAGGTCGGAAAGAGAAAGAGAAAAAATCATAGCAAATCATTCGAAAATGTTAGTTTTGTGCTTCTGTGTTTTTCTTCGTTATATAACGTTATTAATGATTGCCTACAATGTAAATTGTGAAATTACTTTACTGTTGAAATGTAAAAGTTACATTTCAATGAATGGACCTGTAAATGACAACAAAACAAAAACTAAGGCACTGGTGTGGTACTTCTGGTTTACCAGAACGGGGTTCAACTCCCTGCAGTGCTCTGCTCAATTTGTTGTATTTACATGGTTCATTTTTTTCCTTCTGCTCATTGTGTTGCCTTTTCATAGATGATAACCCCCAGGTTCTTTACTGTGTTTGTACTCCCTACAGTTAGGTGTTTACTAGAACTAGAACTAATAGTGAGAACTTCTGTCTTATCCAGATTTAGTTTGAGAAAGTTCTATATATTACTCATTTTGTTCCATATTTACCTTTGGCTCCATTTTACTCGTCATAATTGATAAATAAACAGACTTTAGTATGTCTTCCGAAACCATGAACTATAGCATGTCGTTTTCAGTGTCCCCCCAGTTCCTCCCCAGTGCCCCCCCAGTTCCTCCCCAGTACCTCCCCAGTGTCTCCCCAGTGTCCCCCCAGTGCCTCCCCAGTGCCCCCCCAGTTCCTCCCAGTGTCTCCCCAGTGCCCCCCCCAGTGTCCCCCCAGTGCCTCCCCAGTGTCCCCCCCAGTGCCCCCCCAGTGCCTCCCAAGTGTCCCCCCAGTGTCCCCCCAGTGCCTCCCCAGTGTCGCCCCAGTGCCTCCCCAGTGTCCCACCAGTGCCTCCCCAGTGTCCATGGTCTCAGAGGGCATACTATAGCATGTTGTTTTTCCCGATTTCGGAGGATTTGAAAAAAGACGAAAATCACGGAAAAGCGAAAGGCTATAGTCCATGGTCTCGGAGGGCATACTATAGCATGTCGTTATAGTCCATTGTCTCGAGTGACTTTCGTCTTTTTTTCAAATAGTTTTTCATCATTTTTGACCGTGGGCTATAGCCCATATCGGACGGCATACTATAGCACGCCGTTTATCTACATTTTTGAGGATTTGAAAAAAGACGAAAATCACTCGAGACAATGGACTATAGCCCACTCTCGGAGTGATTTTCGTCTTTTTTTCAAATCCTCAAAAATGATGGAGACCATGGGCTATAGCCCATCGTCTCGGAGTGATTTTCGTCTTTTTTTCAAATCCTCGTTTTCGTCTTTTTTTCAAATCCTCAAAAATGATGAAAAACAGCATGCTATAGTATGCCGTCCGATATGGGCTATAGCCCATGGTCATAAATGATGAAAAACGAGGATTTAAAAAAAAAGACGAAAATGACTCCGTATAGCCCATGGTCTTGGAGTGATTTTCATCTTTTTTTCAAATCCTCAAAAATGATGAAAAACGGCATGCTATAGTATGCCGTCCGATATGGGCTATAGCCCATGGTCATAAATTATGAAAAATGAGGATTTGTAAAAAAGATGAAAATGACTCCGAGACGATGGGCTATAGCCCATGGTCTCGGAGTGATTTTCGTCTTTTTTTCAAATCCTCAAAAATGATGCAAAACGGCATGCTATAGTATGCTGTTCGAGACCATGGGCTATAGCCCATCGTCTTGGAGTGATTTTCATCTTTTTTTCAAATCCTCAAAAATTATGAAAAACGGCATGCTATAGTATGCCGTCCGATATGGGCTATAGCCCATGGTCATAAATGATGAAAAACGAGGATTTGAAAAAAAGACGAAAATGACTCAGAGACGATGGGCTATAGCCCATGGTCTCGGAGTGATTTTCGTCTTTTTTTCAAATCCTCAAAAATGATGAAAAACGGCATGCTATAGTATGCCGTCCGATATGGGCTATAGCCCATGGTCATAAATGATGAAAAACGAGGATTTGTAAAAAAGATGAAAATGACTCCGAGACGATGGACTATAGCCCATGGTCTCGGAGTGATTTTCGTCTTTTTTTCAAATCCTCAAAAATGATGCAAAGCGGCATGCTATAGTATGCTGTTCGAGACCATGGGCTATAGCCCATCATCTTGGAGTGATTTTCATCTTTTTTTCAAATCCTCAAAAATTATGAAAAACGGCATGCTATAGTATGCCGTCCGATATGGGCTATAGCCCATGGTCATAAATGATGAAAAACGAGGATTTGAAAAAAAGACGAAAATGACTCAGAGACGATGGGCTATAGCCCATGGTCTCGGAGTGATTTTCGTCTTTTTTTCAAATCCTCAAAAATGATGAAAAACGGCATGCTATAGTATGCCGTCCGATATGGGCTATAGCCCATGGTCATAAATGATGAAAAATGAGGATTTGTAAAAAAGATGAAAATGACTCCGAGACCATGGGCTATAGCCCATGGTCTCGGAGTGATTTTCGTCTTTTTTTCAAATCCTCAAAAATGATGCAAAACGGCATGCTATAGTATGCTGTTCGAGACCATGGGCTATAGCCCATCGTCTTGGAGTGATTTTCATATTTTTTTTAAATCCTCAAAAATTATGAAAAACGGCATG
The DNA here is from genome assembly GCF_951216825.1 of Electrona antarctica. Taxonomy (NCBI): domain Eukaryota; kingdom Metazoa; phylum Chordata; class Actinopteri; order Myctophiformes; family Myctophidae; genus Electrona; species Electrona antarctica. The sequence continues at coordinate 16,261,810 of NC_136810.1, read as the reverse complement.
CTATAGTATGCCGTCCGATATGGGCTATAGCCCATGGTCATAAATGATGAAAAACGAGGATTTGAAAAAAAGACGAAAATGACTCAGAGACGATGGGCTATAGCCCATGGTCTCGGAGTGATTTTCGTCTTTTTTTCAAATCCTCAAAAATGATGAAAAACGGCATGCTATAGTATGCCGTCCGATATGGGCTATAGCCCATGGTCATAAATTATGAAAAATGAGGATTTGTAAAAAAGATGAAAATGACTCCGAGACCATGGGCTATAGCCCATGGTCTCGGAGTGATTTTCGTCTTTTTTTCAAATCCTCAAAAATGATGCAAAACGGCATGCTATAGTATGCTGTTCGAGACCATGGGCTATAGCCCATCGTCTTGGAGTGATTTTCATATTTTTTTTAAATCCTCAAAAATGATGAAAAACGGCATGCTATAGTATGCCGTCCGATATGGGCTATAGCCCATGGTCATAAATGATGAAAAACGAGGATTTGAAAAAAAGACGAAAATGACTCAGAGACGATGGGCTATAGCCCATGGTCTCGGAGTGATTTTCGTCTTTTTTTCAAATCCTCAAAAATGATGGAAAACGGCATGCTATAGTATGCCGTTCGAGACCATGGTCTATAGCCCATCGTCTCGGAGTGATTTCCGTCTTTATTTCAAATCCTCAAAAATGATGAAAAACGGCAGGCTAAAACTATGAAACATTTCAAAGATTCCTTTTCAGGCAAACATGTCCACCGTAAGATGAACCTAAGTAGGTTTGAATGGGGTTTCTAGGTGTAAGTATGTAGGACTAGTAGCATGCCAAAGTTTGTGCTATTGCCATTGAGAATGCATTGGGCGTTTAAGTTAAATAACTCAGAAACTACAAAACATTTCAAAGTAAAAAGTTCCAGCATGTGTCTCCACAGTAAGCTGAATTTGAAACAGTGTGAATGCAGTTTCTAGGTGAAAGTGCTTTTTTGACGTGCCAATATCTGCCATTGAGCCCCATTGTAGATTTCTAAAAATTTGAAAGCACTATATTTCTAAAACTATGAAACATTTCAAAGATTCCTTTTCAGGCAAACATGTCCACCGTAAGATGAACCTAAGTAGGTTTGAATGGGGTTTCTAGGTGTAAGTATGTAGGACTAGTAGCATGCCAAAGTTTGAACTATTGCCATTGAGAATGCATTGGGCGTTTAAGTTAAATAACTCAGAAACTACAAAACATTTCAAAGTAAAATGCTGTCCGATATGGGCTATAGCCCATGGTCATAAATTATGAAAAATGAGGATTTGTAAAAAAGATGAAAATGACTCCGAGACGATGGGCTATAGCCCATGGTCTCGGAGTGATTTTCGTCTTTTTTTCAAATCCTCAAAAATGATGCAAAACGGCATGCTATAGTATGCTGTTCGAGACCATGGGCTATAGCCCATCGTCTTGGAGTGATTTTCATCTTTTTTTCAAATCCTCAAAAATTATGAAAAACGGCATGCTATAGTATGCCGTCCGATATGGGCTATAGCCCATGGTCATAAATGATGAAAAACGAGGATTTGAAAAAAAGACGAAAATGACTCAGAGACGATGGGCTATAGCCCATGGTCTCGGAGTGATTTTCGTCTTTTTTTCAAATCCTCAAAAATGATGAAAAACGGCATGCTATAGTATGCCGTCCGATATGGGCTATAGCCCATGGTCATAAATGATGAAAAACGAGGATTTGTAAAAAAGATGAAAATGACTCCGAGACGATGGACTATAGCCCATGGTCTCGGAGTGATTTTCGTCTTTTTTTCAAATCCTCAAAAATGATGCAAAGCGGCATGCTATAGTATGCTGTTCGAGACCATGGGCTATAGCCCATCATCTTGGAGTGATTTTCATCTTTTTTTCAAATCCTCAAAAATTATGAAAAACGGCATGCTATAGTATGCCGTCCGATATGGGCTATAGCCCATGGTCATAAATGATGAAAAACGAGGATTTGAAAAAAAGACGAAAATGACTCAGAGACGATGGGCTATAGCCCATGGTCTCGGAGTGATTTTCGTCTTTTTTTCAAATCCTCAAAAATGATGAAAAACGGCATGCTATAGTATGCCGTCCGATATGGGCTATAGCCCATGTTCATAAATTATGAAAAATGAGGATTTGTAAAAAAGATGAAAATGACTCCGAGACCATGGGCTATAGCCCATGGTCTCGGAGTGATTTTCGTCTTTTTTTCAAATCCTCAAAAATGATGCAAAACGGCATGCTATAGTATGCTGTTCGAGACCATGGGCTATAGCCCATCGTCTTGGAGTGATTTTCATATTTTTTTTAAATCCTCAAAAATGATGAAAAACGGCATGCTATAGTATGCCGTCCGATATGGGCTATAGCCCATGGTCATAAATGATGAAAAACGAGGATTTGAAAAAAAGACGAAAATGACTCAGAGACGATGGGCTATAGCCCATGGTCTCGGAGTGATTTTCGTCTTTTTTTCAAATCCTAAAAAATGATGGAAAACGGCATGCTATAGTATGCCGTTCGAGACCATGGTCTATAGCCCATCGTCTCGGAGTGATTTCCGTCTTTATTTCAAATCCTCAAAAATGATGAAAAACGGCAGGCTAAAACTATGAAACATTTCAAAGATTCCTTTTCAGGCAAACATGTCCACCGTAAGATGAACCTAAGTAGGTTTGAATGGGGTTTCTAGGTGTAAGTATGTAGGACTAGTAGCATGCCAAAGTTTGTGCTATTGCCATTGAGAATGCATTGGGCGTTTAAGTTAAATAACTCAGAAACTACAAAACATTTCAAAGTAAAAAGTTCCAGCATGTGTCTCCACAGTAAGCTGAATTTGAAACAGTGTGAATGCAGTTTCTAGGTGAAAGTGCTTTTTTGACGTGCCAATATCTGCCATTGAGCCCCATTATAGATTTCTCAAATTTGAAAGCACTATATTTCTAAAACTATGAAACATTTCAAAGATTCCTTTTCAGGCAAACATGTCCACCGTAAGATGAACCTAAGTAGGTTTGAATGGGGTTTCTAGGTGTAAGTATGTAGGACTAGTAGCATGCCAAAGTTTGTGCTATTGCCATTGAGAATGCATTGGGCGTTTAAGTTAAATAACTCAGAAACTACAAAACATTTCAAAGTAAAAAGTTCCATCATGTGTCTCCACAGTAAGCTGAATTTGAAACAGTGTGAATGCAGTTTCTAGGTGAAAGTGCTTTTTTGACGTGCCAATATCTGCCATTGAGCCCCATTGTAGATTTCTAAAAATTTGAAAGCACTATATTTCTAAAACTATGAAACATTTCAAAGATTCCTTTTCAGGCAAACATGTCCACCGTAAGATGAACCTAAGTAGGTTTGAATGGGGTTTCTAGGTGTAAGTATGTAGGACTAGTAGCATGCCAAAGTTTGAACTATTGCCATTGAGAATGCATTGGGCGTTTAAGTTAAATAACTCAGAAACTACAAAACATTTCAAAGTAAAATGCTGTCCGATATGGGCTATAGCCCATGGTCATAAATTATGAAAAATGAGGATTTGTAAAAAAGATGAAAATGACTCCGAGACGATGGGCTATAGCCCATGGTCTCGGAGTGATTTTCGTCTTTTTTTCAAATCCTCAAAAATGATGCAAAACGGCATGCTATAGTATGCTGTTCGAGACCATGGGCTATAGCCCATCGTCTTGGAGTGATTTTCATCTTTTTTTCAAATCCTCAAAAATTATGAAAAACGGCATGCTATAGTATGCCGTCCGATATGGGCTATAGCCCATGGTCATAAATGATGAAAAACGAGGATTTGAAAAAAAGACGAAAATGACTCAGAGACGATGGGCTATAGCCCATGGTCTCGGAGTGATTTTCGTCTTTTTTTCAAATCCTCAAAAATGATGAAAAACGGCATGCTATAGTATGCCGTCCGATATGGGCTATAGCCCATGGTCATAAATGATGAAAAACGAGGATTTGTAAAAAAGATGAAAATGACTCCGAGACGATGGACTATAGCCCATGGTCTCGGAGTGATTTTCGTCTTTTTTTCAAATCCTCAAAAATGATGCAAAGCGGCATGCTATAGTATGCTGTTCGAGACCATGGGCTATAGCCCATCATCTTGGAGTGATTTTCATCTTTTTTTCAAATCCTCAAAAATTATGAAAAACGGCATGCTATAGTATGCCGTCCGATATGGGCTATAGCCCATGGTCATAAATGATGAAAAACGAGGATTTGAAAAAAAGACGAAAATGACTCAGAGACGATGGGCTATAGCCCATGGTCTCGGAGTGATTTTCGTCTTTTTTTCAAATCCTCAAAAATGATGAAAAACGGCATGCTATAGTATGCCGTCCGATATGGGCTATAGCCCATGGTCATAAATTATGAAAAATGAGGATTTGAAAAAAAGACGAAAATCATTCCGAGACCATGGGCTATAGCCCATGGTCTCGGAGTGATTTTCGTCTTTTTTTCAAATCCTCAAAAATGATGCAAAACGGCATGCTATAGTATGCTGTTCGAGACCATGGGCTATAGCCCATAATCTTGGAGTGATTTTCATCTTTTTTTCAAATCCTCAAAAATTATGAAAAACGGCATGCTATAGTATGCCGTCCGATATGGGCTATAGCCCATGGTCATAAATGATGAAAAACGAGGATTTGAAAAAAAGACGAAAATGACTCAGAGACGATGGGCTATAGCCCATGGTCTCGGAGTGATTTTCGTCTTTTTTTCAAATCCTCAAAAATGATGCAAAACGGCATGCTATAGTATGCTGTTCGAGACCATGGGCTATAGCCCATCGTCTTGGAGTGATTTTCATATTTTTTTTAAATCCTCAAAAATTATGAAAAACGGCATGCTATAGTATGCCGTCCGATATGGGCTATAGCCCATGGTCATAAATGATGAAAAACGAGGATTTGAAAAAAAGACGAAAATGACTCAGAGATGATGGGCTATAGCCCATGGTCTCGGAGTGATTTTCGTCTTTTTTTCAAATCCTCAAAAATGATGAAAAACGGCATGCTATAGTATGCCGTCCGATATGGGCTATAGCCCATGGTCATAAATTATGAAAAATGAGGATTTGTAAAAAAGATGAAAATGACTCCGAGACCATGGGCTATAGCCCATGGTCTCGGAGTGATTTTCGTCTTTTTTTCAAATCCTCAAAAATGATGCAAAACGGCATGCTATAGTATGCTGTTCGAGACCATGGGCTATAGCCCATCGTCTTGGAGTGATTTTCATATTTTTTTTAAATCCTCAAAAATGATGAAAAACGGCATGCTATAGTATGCCGTCCGATATGGGCTATAGCCCATGGTCATAAATGATGAAAAACGAGGATTTGAAAAAAAGACGAAAATGACTCAGAGACGATGGGCTATAGCCCATGGTCTCGGAGTGATTTTCGTCTTTTTTTCAAATCCTCAAAAATGATGGAAAACGGCATGCTATAGTATGCCGTTCGAGACCATGGTCTATAGCCCATCGTCTCGGAGTGATTTCCGTCTTTATTTCAAATCCTCAAAAATGATGAAAAACGGCAGGCTAAAACTATGAAACATTTCAAAGATTCCTTTTCAGGCAAACATGTCCACCGTAAGATGAACCTAAGTAGGTTTGAATGGGGTTTCTAGGTGTAAGTATGTAGGACTAGTAGCATGCCAAAGTTTGTGCTATTGCCATTGAGAATGCATTGGGCGTTTAAGTTAAATAACTCAGAAACTACAAAACATTTCAAAGTAAAAAGTTCCAGCATGTGTCTCCACAGTAAGCTGAATTTGAAACAGTGTGAATGCAGTTTCTAGGTGAAAGTGCTTTTTTGACGTGCCAATATCTGCCATTGAGCCCCATTGTAGATTTCTAAAAATTTGAAAGCACTATATTTCTAAAACTATGAAACATTTCAAAGATTCCTTTTCAGGCAAACATGTCCACCGTAAGATGAACCTAAGTAGGTTTGAATGGGGTTTCTAGGTGTAAGTATGTAGGACTAGTAGCATGCCAAAGTTTGAACTATTGCCATTGAGAATGCATTGGGCGTTTAAGTTAAATAACTCAGAAACTACAAAACATTTCAAAGTAAAATGCTGTCCGATATGGGCTATAGCCCATGGTCATAAATTATGAAAAATGAGGATTTGTAAAAAAGATGAAAATGACTCCGAGACGATGGGCTATAGCCCATGGTCTCGGAGTGATTTTCGTCTTTTTTTCAAATCCTCAAAAATGATGCAAAACGGCATGCTATAGTATGCTGTTCGAGACCATGGGCTATAGCCCATCGTCTTGGAGTGATTTTCATCTTTTTTTCAAATCCTCAAAAATTATGAAAAACGGCATGCTATAGTATGCCGTCCGATATGGGCTATAGCCCATGGTCATAAATGATGAAAAACGAGGATTTGAAAAAAAGACGAAAATGACTCAGAGACGATGGGCTATAGCCCATGGTCTCGGAGTGATTTTCGTCTTTTTTTCAAATCCTCAAAAATGATGAAAAACGGCATGCTATAGTATGCCGTCCGATATGGGCTATAGCCCATGGTCATAAATGATGAAAAACGAGGATTTGTAAAAAAGATGAAAATGACTCCGAGACGATGGACTATAGCCCATGGTCTCGGAGTGATTTTCGTCTTTTTTTCAAATCCTCAAAAATGATGCAAAGCGGCATGCTATAGTATGCTGTTCGAGACCATGGGCTATAGCCCATCATCTTGGAGTGATTTTCATCTTTTTTTCAAATCCTCAAAAATTATGAAAAACGGCATGCTATAGTATGCCGTCCGATATGGGCTATAGCCCATGGTCATAAATGATGAAAAACGAGGATTTGAAAAAAAGACGAAAATGACTCAGAGACGATGGGCTATAGCCCATGGTCTCGGAGTGATTTTCGTCTTTTTTTCAAATCCTCAAAAATGATGAAAAACGGCATGCTATAGTATGCCGTCCGATATGGGCTATAGCCCATGGTCATAAATTATGAAAAATGAGGATTTGTAAAAAAGATGAAAATGACTCCGAGACCATGGGCTATAGCCCATGGTCTCGGAGTGATTTTCGTCTTTTTTTCAAATCCTCAAAAATGATGCAAAACGGCATGCTATAGTATGCTGTTCGAGACCATGGGCTATAGCCCATCGTCTTGGAGTGATTTTCATATTTTTTTTAAATCCTCAAAAATGATGAAAAACGGCATGCTATAGTATGCCGTCCGATATGGGCTATAGCCCATGGTCATAAATGATGAAAAACGAGGATTTGAAAAAAAGACGAAAATGACTCAGAGACGATGGGCTATAGCCCATGGTCTCGGAGTGATTTTCGTCTTTTTTTCAAATCCTCAAAAATGATGGAAAACGGCATGCTATAGTATGCCGTTCGAGACCATGGTCTATAGCCCATCGTCTCGGAGTGATTTCCGTCTTTATTTCAAATCCTCAAAAATGATGAAAAACGGCAGGCTAAAACTATGAAACATTTCAAAGATTCCTTTTCAGGCAAACATGTCCACCGTAAGATGAACCTAAGTAGGTTTGAATGGGGTTTCTAGGTGTAAGTATGTAGGACTAGTAGCATGCCAAAGTTTGTGCTATTGCCATTGAGAATGCATTGGGCGTTTAAGTTAAATAACTCAGAAACTACAAAACATTTCAAAGTAAAAAGTTCCAGCATGTGTCTCCACAGTAAGCTGAATTTGAAACAGTGTGAATGCAGTTTCTAGGTGAAAGTGGTTTTTTGACGTGCCAATATCTGCCATTGAGCCCCATTATAGATTTCTCAAATTTGAAAGCACTATATTTCTAAAACTATGAAACATTTCAAAGATTCCTTTTCAGGCAAACATGTCCACCGTAAGATGAACCTAAGTAGGTTTGAATGGGGTTTCTAGGTGTAAGTATGTAGGACTAGTAGCATGCCAAAGTTTGTGCTATTGCCATTGAGAATGCATTGGGCGTTTAAGTTAAATAACTCAGAAACTACAAAACATTTCAAAGTAAAAAGTTCTAGCATGTGTCTCCACAGTAAGCTGAATTTGAAACAGTGTGAATGCAGTTTCTAGGTGAAAGTGCTTTTTTGACGTGCCAATATCTGCCATTGAGCCCCATTATAGATTTCTCAAATTTGAAAGCACTATATTTCTAAAACTATGAAACATTTCAAAGATTCCTTTTCAGGCAAACATGTCCACCGTAAGATGAACCTAAGTAGGTTTGAATGGGGTTTCTAGGTGTAAGTATGTAGGACTAGTAGCATGCCAAAGTTTGTGCTATTGCCATTGAGAATGCATTGGGCGTTTAAGTTAAATAACTCAGAAACTACAAAACATTTCAAAGTAAAAAGTTCCAGCATGTGTCTCCACAGTAAGCTGAATTTGAAACAGTGTGAATGCAGTTTCTAGGTGAAAGTGCTTTTTTGACGTGCCAATATCTGCCATTGAGCCCCATTGTAGATTTCTAAAAATTTGAAAGCACTATATTTCTAAAACTATGAAACATTTCAAAGATTCCTTTTCAGGCAAACATGTCCACCGTAAGATGAACCTAAGTAGGTTTGAATGGGGTTTCTAGGTGTAAGTATGTAGGACTAGTAGCATGCCAAAGTTTGAACTATTGCCATTGAGAATGCATTGGGCGTTTAAGTTAAATAACTCAGAAACTACAAAACATTTCAAAGTAAAATGCTGTCCGATATGGGCTATAGCCCATGGTCATAAATTATGAAAAATGAGGATTTGTAAAAAAGATGAAAATGACTCCGAGACGATGGGCTATAGCCCATGGTCTCGGAGTGATTTTCGTCTTTTTTTCAAATCCTCAAAAATGATGCAAAACGGCATGCTATAGTATGCTGTTCGAGACCATGGGCTATAGCCCATCGTCTTGGAGTGATTTTCATCTTTTTTTCAAATCCTCAAAAATTATGAAAAACGGCATGCTATATTATGCCGTCCGATATGGGCTATAGCCCATGGTCATAAATGATGAAAAACGAGGATTTGAAAAAAAGACGAAAATGACTCAGAGACGATGGGCTATAGCCCATGGTCTCGGAGTGATTTTCGTCTTTTTTTCAAATCCTCAAAAATGATGAAAAACGGCATGCTATAGTATGCCGTCCGATATGGGCTATAGCCCATGGTCATAAATGATGAAAAACGAGGATTTGTAAAAAAGATGAAAATGACTCCGAGACGATGGACTATAGCCCATGGTCTCGGAGTGATTTTCGTCTTTTTTTCAAATCCTCAAAAATGATGCAAAGCGGCATGCTATAGTATGCTGTTCGAGACCATGGGCTATAGCCCATCATCTTGGAGTGATTTTCATCTTTTTTTCAAATCCTCAAAAATTATGAAAAACGGCATGCTATAGTATGCCGTCCGATATGGGCTATAGCCCATGGTCATAAATGATGAAAAACGAGGATTTGAAAAAAAGACGAAAATGACTCAGAGACGATGGGCTATAGCCCATGGTCTCGGAGTGATTTTCGTCTTTTTTTCAAATCCTCAAAAATGATGAAAAACGGCATGCTATAGTATGCCGTCCGATATGGGCTATAGCCCATGGTCATAAATTATGAAAAATGAGGATTTGAAAAAAAGACGAAAATCATTCCGAGACCATGGGCTATAGCCCATGGTCTCGGAGTGATTTTCGTCTTTTTTTCAAATCCTCAAAAATGATGCAAAACGGCATGCTATAGTATGCTGTTCGAGACCATGGGCTATAGCCCATCATCTTGGAGTGATTTTCATCTTTTTTTCAAATCCTCAAAAATTATGAAAAACGGCATGCTATAGTATGCCGTCCGATATGGGCTATAGCCCATGGTCATAAATGATGAAAAACGAGGATTTGAAAAAAAGACGAAAATGACTCAGAGACGATGGGCTATAGCCCATGGTCTCGGAGTGATTTTCGTCTTTTTTTCAAATCCTCAAAAATTATGAAAAACGGCATGCTATAGTATGCCGTCCGATATGGGCTATAGCCCATGGTCATAAATTATGAAAAATGAGGATTTGTAAAAAAGATGAAAATGACTCCGAGACCATGGGCTATAGCCCATGGTCTCGGAGTGATTTTCGTCTTTTTTTCAAATCCTCAAAAATGATTCAAAACGGCATGCTATAGTATGCTGTTCGAGACCATGGGCTATAGCCCATCGTCTTGGAGTGATTTTCATATTTTTTTTAAATCCTCAAAAATGATGAAAAACGGCATGCTATAGTATGCCGTCCGATATGGGCTATAGCCCATGGTCATAAATGATGAAAAACGAGGATTTGAAAAAAAGACGAAAATGACTCAGAGACGATGGGCTATAGCCCATGGTCTCGGAGTGATTTTCGTCTTTTTTTCAAATCCTCAAAAATGATGGAAAACGGCATGCTATAGTATGCCGTTCGAGACCATGGTCTATAGCCCATCGTCTCGGAGTGATTTCCGTCTTTATTTCAAATCCTCAAAAATGATGAAAAACGGCAGGCTAAAACTATGAAACATTTCAAAGATTCCTTTTCAGGCAAACATGTCCACCGTAAGATTGATTGATTGATTGATTGAAGAATTTATTAACAGTTTGCAGAATTACAGTACATTTCAAGCACAAACTCAATACAAAGGCTGTTAACTGTGAGTGGACGACCCAATTAAGCATTACACTTGTTTCCAACAGGGTCCACCATGTTCAAATCATCAAAACATTTAGAGACGTACAAATAGACACTTCTATAGACAGAACAGGAATTCATCAAAAAGGAGGTAAAAAGGGAAAAGAAATATATACAGTGAGGGGAAAGAAGGGGGGGGCGGGGGGGGGATTCAGATTTTACGGGGGCCAGTTTCGAATTGCAGCCATCCGTAGGTGCCCTTTGAGAGCGGTTTTGAAGGAGTCAAGGGATTCGCATGTCTTAATGACAGTTGGTAGGGCGTTCCACATTTTGGTGGCATAGGAGCGAAAAGAATTTAGTCCCTTGTTTGTGCCGAATCTGGGTTGTACATGGTTCGTTGCACTCCCTCTGGTGTTGTGGGTGTGGACTTCGTTAACATTAAGGAAGTATCTAGACAGGTACATGGGTATCTTGGTGGTGTATCGAATCTTGTGGACCAGACCCATTGCAAGATGCTGTACTCTGTCGTCGACCCTAAGCCATTCCAGCCTGTCGAAGTGGGCAGGGGTGAGGTGGGTTCGGGGGGCTAGATCAAGTAGGAGCCTGACCAGTTTGTTTTGGGAAGTCTGGAGCCTGGTTTTAAGGGCCTTTGAGGTGCTGTGGTACCAGGAGGTGCATGCATAGTCAAAGAAACCCTGTACAAGGGCTCCTGTTAAGGTCTTCAAGGTGTTTTTGTTGACCAGTGAGGAGATCCTGTAGAGGAATCTTGTTCTATGGTTGACTTTTTTGATTACGTTGGTGGCCATTTTATCACCGGAAAGATTAGCCTCCAGGATGGAACCTAGGTAGGTAATTTCATCTTTACGTGTGATAACATTGTCACCCACTTTAACCAAGAAGCCATTTGCCTTGCTGAGATTACTAATAGAGCCAAAGAGAATGGATTCAGTTTTTCCCAGGTGTAAAGATAGTTTGTTATCAGCGAGCCAGGTGCAGATTCTACCGAGTTCAGAGCTGAGGGCATTTTCAACCTGCAGTTTGTCCTTGTCCGAGACCAGCAGTGCTGAGTCATCTGCGAATAGGAACAAGTTGCAGTCACAGGCTGAAGTCATGTCGTTTACATATATTAGGAACAGTAGAGGCCCTAGTATGCTTCCTTGTGGAACGCCACAGCTCACTGGGAGGGGGGGGGACAGTGTTCCGTTCACTTCCACCATCTGTTCTCTCCCCTCCAGGTAGGATTGCATCCAGCTCACTGATGTGCTATCGAAACCAATTGCTTTTAGCTTGTTAACCAGTATGGAGTGGTTCACGGTGTCAAAAGCCTTTTGGAGGTCCAGCATGACCATGCCGCAGTATTTGCCAGCGTCCACCTCTTGTTTGATGTGGTCGCTCAAATAGAGAAGACATGTGTCAGTGGAGTGGGATGTTCTGAAGCCAGATTGGAACTCGTACAATAATTTATTAGTGGCAAGATACTTTTCAACCTGTTCATAGACTATTTTTTCCATCACTTTCGAGATGGAACTAAGAATAGAAATAGGGCGGTAGTTGCCAGGGTCTAATTTACTCCCTTTCTTGTGCAAGGGGGTTACTTTGGCCAGTTTGAAATCTTGGGGGACCTGTCCCTGTTTGATGGAGAGGTTTACTATGTGGGTGATGATTGGAGCTATAGAGATGGCTGAGTCTCTGAGAAATTTGGAGGGAATGTTGTCATGGCCTGTGGCCTTGTGGGGTTGGAGGGCACTCAGTTTCTTAATTACCTCATCAGTTGTTACCATAACTAGTTTAAAATCGTCTTTACAAACACCTAGGTTTTTGTAGAAGGTTGTAATGTGCTCTACACCAAAGAGCCCAGAGTGGGAGGGCAGTTTGTTAACCAGAGTTGTTGCTATGTTTGTAAAGAAGATATTCAAGTAGTTGGCCACATCAAGGTTGTCAGTGATGAGAGTGTTGTCAGATTTGATGTTTATGTTCGAAAATCTGGTTTTTAGTTTCTGACCATAGCTTAGTTGATTGTTTAGTAGCTTCCAGAGCTCATGAGGATTGTTTTTGTTTTCCTGAGCTTTATCATTAATGAAGTTACTTTTAGCTGATTTGGTCATGGCAGTTACACTGTTTCGTAGTTTGAGATGAACCTAAGTAGGTTTGAATGGGGTTTCTAGGTGTAAGTATGTAGGACTAGTAGCATGCCAAAGTTTGTGCTATTGCCATTGAGAATGCATTGGGCGTTTAAGTTAAATAACTCAGAAACTACAAAACATTTCAAAGTAAAAAGTTCCAGCATGTGTCTCCACAGTAAGCTGAATTTGAAACAGTGTGAATGCAGTTTCTAGGTGAAAGTGCTTTTTTGACGTGCCAATATCTGCCATTGAGCCCCATTATAGATTTCTCAAATTTGAAAGCACTATATTTCTAAAACTATGAAACATTTCAAAGATTCCTTTTCAGGCAAACATGTCCACCGTAAGATGAACCTAAGTAGGTTTGAATGGGGTTTCTAGATGTAAGTATGTAGGACTAGTAGCGTGACGACGAGTATAATAAACTGGAAGAAAAGTAACGAGTGTGTGTTCTGGTCCTGTTGATTGAGCAGAGCAGGACCTATAAACCTTGAAGGTTTATAGGTCCTTCTCAGCTCAATCAACAGGATCACATCCACCAATGGGGATTGGCTGCCAGGATCACATCCACCAATGGGGAGGCTGTCTGTGTCCTGTCATGGTTTCTCCTCTGTATTATCTGATTAAAATCCACGATAACACTTAAAAGCACTAAAGACACCTTTGATGCACAGCACCATTCAAATGCTCTGTACATGATCCCAAGGCCCCATTTGAAAAGTGACAACAAGAAGAACAACTTACAACCTCAAAATCACTGAGAGCTCAGTGGCACCCTTGTTAAGATGACGTCCATGTGAGCCAGAGGTTGTGAGTTCAAATCCAGCTGAGTTCCTCCTACTTTCACTCTGCAGCATGTTTTGGAGAATAACATCCAGAAGAGAACTGGAAAGAGATGGAAAGCTGAGATTCTCAGAGAGCATGGTGGCACTCTGTGATAAGCTGCTGTCTATGTGAGCCACAGGTCGTGGGTTCAAGTTCAGCCCATGGCCTCAGACGGCATACTATAGCAGGCCATATTTCATCATTTTTGAGGATTTGAAAAAAAGACCAAAATCACTCCGAGACCATGGGCTATAGCCCATCGTCTCGGAGTCATTTTCGTCTTTTTTTCAAATCCTCAAAAATGATAAAAAACGGCATGCTATAGTATGCCGTCCGATATGGGCTATAGCCCATGGTCATAAATTATGAAAAATGAGGATTTGTAAAAAAGATGAAAATGACTCCGAGACGATGGGCTATAGCCCATGGTCTCGGAGTGATTTTCGTCTTTTTTTCAAATCCTCAAAAATGATGCAAAACGGCATGCTATAGTATGCTGTTCGAGACCATGGGCTATTGCCCATCGTCTTGGAGTGATTTTCATATTTTTTTTAAATCCTCAAAAATGATGAAAAACGGCATGCTATAGTATGCCGTCCGATATGGGCTATAGCCCATGGTCATAAATGATGAAAAACGAGGATTTGAAAAAAAGACGAAAATGACTCAGAGACGATGGGCTATAGTCTTTTTTTCAAATCCTCAAAAATGATGAAAAACGGCATGCTATAGTATGCCGTCCGATATGGGCTATAGCCCATGGTCATAAATGATGAAAAACGAGGATTTGTAAAAAAGATGAAAATGACTCCGAGACGATGGGCTATATATAGCCCATGGTCTCGGAGTGATTTTCGTCTTTTTTTCAAATCCTCAAAAATTATGGAAAACGGCATGCTATAGTATGCCGTTCGAGACCATGGTCTATAGCCCATCGTCTCGGAGTGATTTCCGTCTTTATTTCAAATCCTCAAAAATGATGAAAAACGGCATGCTAAAACTATGAAACATTTCAAAGATTCCTTTTCAGGCAAACATGTCCACCGTAAGATGAACCTAAGTAGGTTTGAATGGGGTTTCTAGGTGTAAGTATGTAGGACTAGTAGCATGCCAAAGTTTGTGCTATTGCCATTTTTGAGGATTTGAAAAAAAGATGAAAATCACTCCAAGACGATGGGCTATAGCCCATGGTCTCGAACAGCATACTATAGCAGGCCATATTTCATCATTTTTGAGGATTTGAAAAAAAGACAAAAATCACTCCGAGACCATGGGCTATAGCCCATCGTCTCGGAGTCATTTTCGTCTTTTTTTCAAATCCTCAAAAATGATGCAAAACGGCATGCTATAGTATGCTGTTCGAGACCATGGGCTATAGCCCATCGTCTTGGAGTGATTTTCATCTTTTTTTCAAATCCTCAAAAATGATGAAAAACGGCATGCTATAGTATGCCGTCCGATATGGGCTATAGCCCATGGTCATAAATGATGAAAAACGAGGATTTGAAAAAAAGACGAAAATGATTTAGAGACGATGGGCTATATATAGCCCATGGTCTCGGAGTGATTTTCGTCTTTTTTTCAAATCCTCAAAAATGATGAAAAACGGCATGCTATAGTATGCCGTCCGATATGGGCTATAGCCCATGGTCATAAATGATGAAAAACGAGGATTTGTAAAAAAGATGAAAATGACTCCGAGACGATGGGCTATAGCCCATGGTCTCGGAGTGATTTTCGTCTTTTTTTCAAATCCTCAAAAATGATGGAAAACGGCATGCTATAGTATGCCGTTCGAGACCATGGTCTCGGAGTGATTTCTGTCTTTATTTAAAATCCTCAAAAATGATGAAAAACGGCAGGCTAAAACTATGAAACATTTCAAAGATTCCTTTTCAGGCAAACATGTCCACCGTAAGATGAACCTAAGTAGGTTTGAATGGGGTTTCTAGGTGTAAGTATGTAGGACTAGTAGCATGCCAAAGTTTGTGCTATTGCCATTGAGAATGCATTGGGCGTTTAAGTTAAATAACTCAGAAACTACAAAACATTTCAAAGTAAAAAGTTCCAGCATGTGTCTCCACAGTAAGCTGAATTTGAAACAGTGTGAATGCAGTTTCTAGGTGAAAGTGCTTTTTTGACGTGCCAATATCTGCCATTGAGCCCCATTATAGATTTCTCAAATTTGAAAGCACTATATTTCTAAAACTATGAAACATTTCAAAGATTCCTTTTCAGGCAAACATGTCCACCGTAAGATGAACCTAAGTAGCTTTGAATGGGGTTTCTAGGTGTAAGTATGTAGGACTAGTAGCGTGACAACGAGTATAATAAACTGGAAGAAAAGTAACGAGTGTGTGTTCTGGTCCTGTTGATTGAGCAGAGCAGGACCTATAAACCTTGAAGGTTTATAGGTCCTTCTCAGCTCAATCAACAGGATCACATCCAACAATGGGGATTGGCTGCCAGGATTACATCCACCAATGGGGAGGCTGTCTGTGTCCTGTCATGGTTTCTCCTCTGTATTATCTGATTAAAATCCACGATAACACTTAAAAGCACTAAAGACACCTTTGATGCACAGCACCATTCAAATGCTCTGTACATGATCCCAAGGCCCCATTTGAAAAGTGACACCAAGAAGAACCACTTACAACCTCAAAATCACTGAGAGCTCAGTGGCACCCTTGTTAAGCTGACGTCCATGTGAGCCAGAGGTTGTGAGTTCATGATCACTCCATGGTCTCGGAGTGATTTTCATCTCTTTTTTCTAAATCCTCAAAAATGATGCAAAACGGCATGCTATAGTATGCCGTTCGAGACCATGGGCTATAGCCCATCGTCTTGGAGTGATTTTCATCTTTTTTTCAAATCCTCAAAAATTATGGAAAACGGCATGCTATAGTATGCCGTTCGAGACCATGGGCTATAGCCAATCGTCTCGGAGTGATTTCCGTCTTGTTTTCAAATCCTCAAAAATGATGAAAAACGGCATGCTAAAACTATGAAACATTTCAAAGATTCCTTTTCAGGCCAACATGTCCACCGTAAGATGAACCTAAATAGGTTTGAATGGGGTTTCTAGGTGTAAGTATGTAGGACTAGTAGCATGCCAAAGTTTGTGCTATTGCCATTGAGAATGCATTGGGCGTTTAAGTTAAATAACTCAGAAACTACAAAACATTTCAAAGTAAAAAGTTCCAGCATGTGTGCCCACAGTAAGCTGAATTATAAAAAGTGTGAATGGAGTTTCTAGGTGAAAGTGACTTTTTGACGTGCCATAGAGTCGCCATTGAGCCCCATATTTGGAAGCACTATATTTCTAAAACTATGAAACATTTCAAAGATTCCTTTTCAGGCAAACATGTCCACCGTAATATGAACCTTTATAGGTTTGAATGGGGTTTCTAGGTGTAAGTATGTAGGACTAGTAGCATGCCAAAGGTTGTGCTATTGCCATTGAGAATGCATTGGGCATTTAAGTTAAATAACTCAGAAAGTACATAACATTTCAAAGTAAAAGGTTCCAGCATGTGTGCCCACAGTAAGCTGAATTATAAAATGTGTAAATGGAGTTTCTAGGTGAAAGTGATTTTTTTTTTTACTTCAAGTTCCTTTTCTTTACGAACTGCAACATCACTACCTTTGCCTAACTGAGTGAGATTTCCAAGCGCTTTTATCTACTTCTTTCTTCAAAGTAAAGTTTCAGAGTAAAGACCTGAGTGGGATTTGAACCCACAACATCTGGATCAAGTGGACAGCCACTTAACAAACAGAGCTACCAGGCTGTCTATGTTCGGTCAAGGTTTCTCCTCTTTATTATGATAACAGACGGCATACTATAGCACGCCGTTTTTCATTATTTTTGAGTATTTGAAAAAAAGACAAAAATAACTCCGAAACTACAAAACATTTCAAAGTAAAAAGTTCCAGCATGTGTGCCCACAGTAAGCTGAATTATAAAAAGTGTGAATGGAGTTTCTAGGTGAAAGTGACTTTTTGACGTGCCATTGAGCCCCATTGTAAATTTCTCAAATTTGGAAGCACTATATTTCTAAAACTATATGAAACATTTCAAAGATTCCTTTTCAGGCAAACATGTCCACTGTAAGATGAACCTAAATAGGTTTGAATGGGGTTTCTAGGTGTACTGTAGACAGCTTGTTTATTTTTGGACCACAATGCTTATATGAAACGATTTATTTTTAAGATGATCCCATGTTCTTCTCCATAGAGAAATTACTTCCGTGAACCAGGGGATGAGCGAGTGACGTCAGGACTTCGGCACTCTATTAATACCTGACCCATTTGAAATCCCCTGAGTGGACCCTAAATGGACACCATCATTGCTTCACCTTAATAAATAAATAAATCTATAGCTAGGGGAAACCCTGCACTGTTCCCCTGAGACCCACATTCATGGACACTTTGTTTTAGGATAGAGGTATTGGAATATCTAGATATCTAGATCTAGATATTGACATATTATCGATCTATCCTTGTTAGGTCTGGTTCAGAGCAAAGATTTGCAATTTGCAGTTACACTATTATGCCGTATTTTAAAGATGGGGTGCCATGATTTCCCCCCCACCCTAATCATCTTATCATCATACCCTGATCAAGGTTGTTTTTGTGAGGACACGCCTGTAATGTTGTTAGAACATTTAATTAGAGCAGTGAAATGATTGGTTTGCAATTGGTTATGTTTTGTTGATTTGCATTGATTACACCTGCTTCTGCTTTACCCTATATAAGCCCTGCCATGTTCTGTAACGCTCTCTCTCTGCACAAGTAAAGCTACACTAAAGAGCAGTCCACGTTTGTCTGTCCGTCCTTTCTGAAGAACACTATAACGCCCACCAGTTCATTAAGTATGCCTGGTTTGCCTGGTGGTGATCCACCTGAACTGATCGCCGAAAATCATGAAAAACGACATACTATAGTATAGAAAACCATGAACATTAATATGGAATCAAGCAACTTAAAAGAAAATATCTGTGGTACAACCCAAAAGCCTGAGTAGATGTTGAAATGACCCCAAACATGTTTAAAAGTGAAATATCCCTTTAAAGTTTCTCTTGGCATAAAAGTGGGGTAATAGTAGTGTGGAATAAATACATAAAAACTAGGCCAGAATAAAAGTTAATACAAGAAATAAGCCTTTTGAGAGCACAGTCCTGCATTTTGACTGTTCTAGTATTTTTAATTCTTTCCAAAGCTCTACAACTGTTATATTAAGTCAATGTATTCACTGCATATTTCATTAGGAAATGCTTTGAATGTGAATGTCTGAGTCCGTTGTGGTGGGATTGTGATATGTGCAAATGTGTCTTAGTCTGCTGGTAACTTTCCACAGTAGGCTACCATAGGCTACCAACACAAAGTAAGTTATAATTACACGTATTACAGTATACATTTGCATGACTGTATACCAGGGGTCCTTGGTGGGGCTCCCCAGCTAAATGTGTTAGTACAGCATCACAATCATTTTAACGACTTTATCATTGATTTCATACGTTGGCCATTGAAAAATAGCAGATGTACAAACTCACAGCACGTCACTTTGTACCCAATCTAGAAACCCATCGAAAAAAAAAGAAAAAACAGCACCCTCTGCTGTTTTTCCTTTGAATTTGCCTCTGGGGGCAGGCCTCAATAGAATGTGTATAACATGATGTTGGCCCTTAGAGTATATATTAATAGAGACGGCACCCGGAGGAAACCCTGAGGCGAAATGGACATAGTGGCCGAATTTTGTATTGCAGCGCTGGGCCAAACACATGAACGCGCTGGTCCGTTGACTATCATTGCGCACGTTCATGATGACACGTGAACGCTGAACGCGTGCAATGATAGTCAATGGCCAGCGCGTTCATGTGTTTGGCCCAATCAATCCCAGAATGCACTCTGTTCCTACCCGGAAGGAGGAGTGAAATCGCCTCATGCGCTTTTGAGCAACTTAATGCAAGTGGATGGGAGGAGAAATCCGTTGACGTCTCTATTAATATATACTCTAAGGTTTAGCCCGGCCTCAGCCACTTCCTGTGGTGTGCCTGTGTTTTCATTTCCACTATCAACAGTGTGTATACACATTCTGAACGGCCTTGTTGGCAGATTCGGTAGCGCAGTACAGAATCTGTTCCTGAGAGATTACTTTGTACCACATGCAGTGCGAGTTTCTACATCTGCTATTTGTGAGTGGTGCAACCACTCCTATAGACAGCTGTGTGTGTGACTGTGTCCCACTCTGTACGTCCCTGTGTCCCTGGGTCTGTACGTCCGTGTCCCTGGCTGTGTCCCTGGGTCTGTAGTCCCTGTGTCCCTGGCTGTGTCCGAGCACCAACATAGCGTTATAGCATTTGTTCACCACCAAGTGTCACTGTTGCACAGCCTGAGGGCTTGTACAGTACAGTACAGTACAGTACAGTACAGTACAGTACAGTACAGTACAGTACAGTACAGTACAGTACAGTACAGTACCACTCACTTCAGACGGGTCAGATTTTGAGCATTAAAACACATATATATGCAGACACACACACACACACACACACACACACACACACACACACACACACACACACACACACACACACACTGTATATATATGTTTTTTCCCGATGTTAGTTACACTGCCATCGTGTCACTTTCACTCTCACTTTCATGCATATGGTGGTCCAGTAATGGCAAAGACCCGTTTAAAAGTGGGACAGTAAATGCTCTCAGCTGGCCGTTGCGTCAAGGCTTTTAGCATCTTGATGGGAGTGATCTGAGAGGACATGCTGACGCTGTCATATTCTAGCATCAATTGGGATGCATGAGTGAGTACAAAACTGTACTGTATGCACTGCAGACATAATGCGTAAATACACTCAGAAGAACAGGGTTTCAGGCCAAGGACATGTAGTCATAGGTATCTGCCTTCATTGACTACCAGCATTGTGTATTATTTTCCCGCAGATATACACCCTCCATAATTAGAAAACTTGGTCTTTGGTTTGTTCCTTTTTCCGTCTAAACCACATTTGCCAAAAATAGCCGATCTACAACCAATAGACCTGCTATTTTCGGCTAATGTTCCCCTCAGCATAATGGTATGCTGAGGTTCAAGTTGTTAATGTAAATACATAAATAAATGAAACCCTATCAATTTGGCGATGCCCCTGTAGTAACTCTGAGGACCCCCTGGGGGTCCCGGACCCTCTGTTGGAGACCTCTGCCATAGAACACAGGTGGGAAACATACGGCCCGATCGAGGGCCGGACCCGGTCCATTGTCCATCTCAATCTGGACCACAAATTCTAAAAGGCAGCATTATGTGAACGGTTTTGACAGAAAACAATTTGACTCGTCTCCAATTAATAGTAATAAATGCTATTTAAGTTTAACATTAAGTCAAATCCTTAATGTTATATAATGTAACAGTCAAACAGTCGAATTGAGTCAATTTTCATAACAAAAGGCCATGTGTTTTATCAATGACTTATGGAGTGTCAGTCAACTAAATAAAATATTACATTAAAATGGTAATTTAAAAGCTGAAATGGCTTTGAAGTGGATTGTTTTGTGAGTACAGCAGTGATACAAAGTCAACATTGTAATAATGCATGCAGCATACATACGACAGTAGGACCGACCATACCAGTTTCTGATTGGTTGAAATGAAAAAGAAAACCAAAAATGATTGTATAATACGCACTTTCAATCGGCTACAGTACAGCAGCCATATATTAGAAAGAAATTGGGCCTCTTCCTTCACACGTGTTACCACTGATACTGATTCAAGCGTCATTTACACTGAGCACTAACTATATTTTTCAGCATTGTCTTTTTGTTTGTTTTGTATAGTTTGTGTGAACTCTGCCATCCACTTGACGATTATTAAAACTATATATTTTTAGCGCTATAGTGCTCAGTGTGAATGGCCCTACAGGCTCTGTTCCATTGTGGTCAAACAGAGTCCGGGTGCTGATATCGTGGGGTGCACACAGATAAATGGTAAATGGTGCATTTATATAGCGCCTTTATCCAAGGCGCTTTACATAGATTGTGCATTACATTCACCCATTCACGCACACATTCATACACCGATGGCAGCAGAAACCATGCAAGGCACATCAGGAGCAATTTGGGGTTCAGTGTCTTGCTCAAGGACACTTCGACACTAACTCTGGGGGAGCCCGGGTTCTGAACAGGCAACCTTGCGGTTACCATCCAGCCACTCTACCCCTGAGCCACCGCCGCCCACAGATCCGACACACCAATGATCCCACATGCCGAAATCACCCGTCGCTCCCGAACATGCGTTGGTCCGACATGCGTTGGTCCGTGCTTGCGGTTAGGTTAGGGTTTGAGGTAGGAGGAAACACTCTGCTACACCAGTGGGTCTCAAAGTGCGGTCCAGGTAGTAGGTAGTAGGTACCCTCATGGTTCCTTGAGGGATCTTTGGCAAACGACACCCTTGTGAGGTTGGGTCGGCGGTATATGACGTGAATGTTGTCCTTTCGTGGTTTTAAATGACTTCATAAACGTAATTTACTTACCTTAGCCCTTTGTTGTATTTTCGAATTGTTTGGAAATACTGTTGCCATCGTAAAGTGGTGCTCTTTTTTCACATACATAAATAAATAAATAACAGAATGGAAACAAGACCGCAAGGACGTTTTTGGTGATGTTATCCTTTTAGACCAAGTGCTTAAATGTACTCTGATTTGAGTAGTTGATAGTATAGTCACGTATATTTGATTTTGTCCATAATCTGTCCTAGGATGGAGTGGGTGTGTAGGACTATACTGGGTGTGTAGGACTATACACATATCCTCACTGTTGGGTAGAAACCTCCTATCTTTATTATAACTCTGTGTGTTTTTTTCATAAATTAACACCTGGCCTACAGTGTCACACAAAAGTGTCAAAATATTTAGCAGATCCACAAGCTCGAAACGTGAGCTTGTAGATTTGCTACTTTTGCTGATTTTGAAAGTAACCGTTTTGGTCGTATAAGGTTTCCACCCGACAGAGAATATTATGCTTATTGTGTCTCATAGATCTTCTCACAACTCACCAACACTGCCCGACTGTGACAGTCAGTCATCGGATAAGAGATTCAAAGAACACTTTGACTTTGTTCCAAATGAACAGGACATAAGACCAGCAAACGTGTTGAAGAATTATACATATCTGGTTGTGTATATCCACAGTTTATGATGAGAAATGTGACCACATTGTTTCAGTGTTAAATAAGGTTTTCTACAAAGGTACAACATACAAAACTGTTAAATATATAACTTTAGGCTTTTTGAAAATACATTTAATGTTTCTTCCAACCCAACCCCCCCTTCAAACAGATATGACAGTTTTTCTTCATCATCCATCCCCCTCTACACATTTGTCTCTAGTGTGAAATGGTTGTTTCCGCTTGTTTCACTATACCCAGCCATGCTGACTGCATTATTATAGTCCAAATGTAGCATTTTGAAAATGTAAATTCTTGAATTTCATGAATGTTCAAAATAGAGAGCAGTGAGTACACAGTCAAGTACAATTAGGTTTGTCTTAAGAGACTTGCCATCAAGTTATACAATACCCCTTTGACTTTTCTTCTTGTCTCATGTTTTTTTTTTTTTTTCATCATTAACTTGTATACAATAATACTCTGCGCAATAAGTCACTTTATATCACAATGTGTTCATTTTGTTTACATGTACGGATCATTGTCTCAAGTGGTTTAAGTGGAGAAAAAAGGGGGACTTAATGCAAACAGCAGTCTCCGATCCCCCGTTTCACCTTTTAGTCCATAGACTTCTCCAAAAACCTGTGTCGTTGGCTATATTTATCTTTGGTCTGTAAAAACATGTGCCAAACAAACAACAACCAAAAAGAAAAAATTCCAAAAGCAAAACATCTCATCTTGTCTCTCTTCTTGAATCAAGCTTGGGATTTAGATCCAAAGGTTCAGCGTATAACCCACTTAAAAAAAAATCTAGAGCATAAAAAAGAGAGCAGTATCTCCAGTGGAACTAATATCCGAGTGTTCCTGTGACGGGTTTCTGTTCTAGTTCCTTTTGTGCGGCTACGGTACAGTATGGCAGGCCTTTTTGATCTGCGCTCGGTTCAGCACTGCAAAGACGAGGGAGGGAGGGAGAGAGGGAGGGAGGGAGGGAGGGAGAGAGGGAGGGAGGGAGGGAGGGAGGGAGGGAGGGAACGTGCACCGCCAGCCTGCCTTCCTCCGGTGCCTTTCCGGTGGGCAAAGACATGCGGAAAGGTGGCGGGCGGGTGGGCGGACGGACGAACGGACGGACGGACAGGCGGGCAGGCGAATGGGACGACGGATGCTCTGCTGTTGGCCGGCGGGACGATGTTGTTGTTGGACGATGAGAAAGCGGAGTCTCGCGGTACCACGCCATTCCTTCTCTGGGGAGCGTCTGTCCTCACCATCGTCAGGACACCTGGGAAGGGGGGATCGATAGAAGCAGAGCAAAGCATTACACGTGTGGGAGAGGAGACGAGGGGGAGGGGGATGAAGACCGCAGAGAATCCATAATGCCTGATTTATACTCGACCGTGTGGCCGTGACACGCAGGGGAAAATAGTCCGATCTTACAAGCTCGACGTGAGCTTGTAGATCGGCTATTTTGGGGGTTTGCGAGAGACACTGCTGTGGTGTCTCTCGCATATAAATCATGGCTTTACAGACGGCACGTTACATCTGGGGCCCTGCTGCAATTGTGAGGAACTTCTTGCTTGTGTAAGCAATGTGGAGGAGGAAGCTGCCGTCGATAAAACGGCGATGTGTCACTTCAAGGGAAGGATACTCGCTTGTAGCGTCTGCGTTTGTGTGATTTCAAACTCTGCAGCGCTTACATTGTAAGTGTGTAGTATTGGCTTTTTAAAGGCCTACTATATGCTATATGTCACGCTGGTCATTCTCACTGTCCGTACAAATACAAGCACGCGTGCATACACACACCCACACACATTTACATATGATTTCTATATTTGAAATGGACATCAACATTATTAGGCCCATGATTTCACAAATGCCTTTTTTTTAACCCTATCCCCCTAATCCCCGGACCTCTAAAATGTCTAAACCAAATCTCAGCCGGAATCTTACTCTACTCTAAAAATCTGGTTTCAACCATAAAAGACCCTCACAAAGCCTACGTTCTACTATACTTGCGAGAACATTTTGGCCATCACACATAGTGATACAAGCACAGACAGACATGGACAGATGGACGGACGGAAATACCGATAGACAGACAGACGCTCTCCCACACATCAAAATGTGCATGCTATGAGAAGCGTTTTGCATGTCAGACTCTGATTCAATTACAGTATCTGGTTAATTGGATGAACCAGCTCAGTGGCCTTGTGGTTAGAGTGTCCGCCCTGAGACTGAGAGGTCGGGGTTCAATCCCTGGCCGGGTCATACCAAAGACTCTAAAAATGGGACCCAGTGCCTCCCTGCTTGACACTCAGCATCAAGGGTTGGATTGGGGGTAAGTCCCTGCGACATACTAGCGTCATGTCCAGGGGGTGTACTTGTACATCAAGCTGCCTCATGCTACAGAAACAGATAGGCTCCTGCCCTATGGGCCTCATGGCTCGGCAAGGCTACTTACTACTACTACTTACTTAATTGGATAAAATAATATGTTGTTTTTTTGTCTTTCTTTCATATCCTATATATAAGACTCATTTCCCACTAATGAAGTCCCCCTAATAGCTCCAAGCTGTTTGTTCGGGGGTCGAGGTGTTTAATTACGACACACGCAAAAAATGTAAATGGACTTGGAAGAGGATCTCCCGCCTGCTATGGCCAAAATCCTTATGTCTCAAGCAAATCAAAGTCCCCTAATTCAATTGGGCGGCGGGCCCCCCTGCCCGTTCCTACAGTTGTGCCTTTTCACTTAGGCGATGACCTGATATTACCACAGGGTTAAGAAGTGTGACAGCGCCTTCTCCATAGCTTTTAAAAGCAATCAGGTTTTTTCTCTCTCCCTTCTTTAGCTGATAGACTACAGTTAGTCACGGGTCTTAATGCACAGAGCGTGTCAGTGAGGTTTAGACTCCCCTCTAGCGATTAGGATAATGGCTTGTCGTAAAATAGAAATCTCTGTGACCAAGTCAAAATAAGATGCCCCCAATAGAGTCTTGTGACCTTACTTTCCTTGTAATTGCATTACCTTCGTGAGGACTATGGCCTTTAATTGTGTGGGCTTCAAACCGTCATTGATACTACTACTACTACTACTACTACTACTACTACTACTACTACTAGTACTAGTACTAGTACTACTACTACTAGTACTACTACTACTACTAGTACTACTACTACTACTACTAGTACTACTACTACTACTACTACTACTACTAATACTACTACTACTACTACTACTACTACTACTACTACTACTACTACTACTACTACTACTTCCAGTAAGACACCCTGAGGGTGAGAAGCGAAGGTCGTGCTGAAACAACAGAGCTTCTTAATAAGGCACAGTTGAGAAGCAGGAGTTAAACTATTAATTTGGTGTCAGTGAGGTCAGAATAATGTAGAGTTGCTGGCCAGCTCCATATATGCAGATCTAGTATGTCAAAAGAGTGTGCCACAAGGCGTGATGTCACGAGGCGTGATGGACTGACAACTATGGAGATCTAAGGGCCTTCATGATGTTACGTGATGTGACGTCACAAGGCATGACCATATATGGAGACATGGTGTCACGAGGTGTGACCATACTGTATAGTGAAAGTCATCAGCTTGGAAAAAAAAGTGAGAAAGAAAAAAAAAAAATACCGGCACTCCAAACATTTACATATTAAGTTACAGTACTCAAATAAACCACCACTACAAATGCAGATGTTGCAGGAGTCAGTAACGCCATCGACAGGAATACTGAGTGAACCACAATAAACACATCTTGCCACACTAATCTTGCCACACTAATTGAAGCCCTGCACCCGTTTATCCGTCCGCCTTTGTCCGCCTTCTCCTATCAAACCACACTGTTTGCACACATCTCTCCATGCACAATACCTACTGCATGCCTGTCCAGACATAACGCACTATGTTGCATCCATGCAACTGTCATAATTACTGTACAGTTTGCATTTGCATGAAATACCATGTTATTGCACACCATTTCACTGTGATGCAAATTACATCACATTTTAGGCCACTCCCATTTCCACCGCACGCACGCACGCACGCACGCACGCACGCACGCACGCACGCACGCACGCACGCACGCACGCACGCACGCACGCACGCACGCACGCACGCACGCACGCACGCACGCACGCACGCACGCACGCACGCACGCACACACACACACACACACACACACACACACACACACACACACACACACACACACACACACACACACACACACACACACACACACACACACACACACACACACACTGTTGTTTCTAACCTGTCTGTAAAGCACTTTGTAACTATGTTTGGAAAGGTGCTATATAAATCAAATTCATTCGTACAGTACAGTACAGTACAGTACAGTACAGTACAGTACAGTACAGTACGGTATGCTAAAGTACAGTACGGTACAATACGGTATAGTACAGTATAGTACGGTACGGTACAGTACGGTACGGTACAGTATGGTTCATTACGGTACAGTATGGAACATTACAGTACAGTACAGTACAGTATGCTACAGTACAGTACATTACAGTAGCAACACATCTAACCGTGATGCGTTATGACCTTAGGTAAGACAGAGACAGAAAAGAAGAAGAAGAGCTCATGTGCAGATGTTATCAAGCAGATATTGCTATTTGCTAAAGCTAAGTGAAATGAAAGCAGTCAAGCTTCAGATTTGAACTTGTTAAACCCCTGCATCCCAAGAAATCCAGAGGGAACATTCTCTGGCATCTGTTCTCCAGAGTGATCTTTTTCGAATACCTACTGTAATGGTAACGCTCAGCTATGTTTACAGAGCTCAATTGTATTCTCACACATGAGTCCAGAGAACTTCATACTTTTTTGCTATGTTTTGCTCAGCACTGTCAAACAACAGCATAACATGAGAACATGACTGATGGCAATAATGTACGTGTAAAAAGGCATAATGTACACAAGATGAAATATGGTGTACATGTTTGGCGGAAGGTTTCTTCCGCCAAACAGCAAATGATTACAACTGAACAGAACCGTACAAGATCACTTTTTGAAGGCAGGAGGGTGCACAGATCACGCTGTTTAATAGTGTTCCTTCTATATTGCCGCTGTCAGGCAGAAACCTCATATCTCCAATATTTAAACTTTTTCAAAATGTTTAATACATTAACGCCCTACTTCATCAAACAAGATTGTTGCACAAAAGTAGTAAAAATTGTCTCTAATGACTTTGCTTATTTTAATGACATTGCTTTATTTAAATAATACAAATAAAAGGAACGGTTTTCTACATACAAAGTTTCCACCCGACAGAAACGATATGATAGGAGTGCTGAGAGGGAGACAGTGGTTGTAACAGGGGCCCAGGGGGGAGGTGTCTCTGGTGGGATTGGATTCCAGGCCAACAGAGACATTTATAATCCCCAGGGCAGGCGGAGATGTCTCATAACCAACTACACCATTTTACAGACATGAAACACAGCAAACAGTTATATAAACTGTAGAGCGCTCGCCGTCTCTGAGAAAACACTTGCATTAGTTCAGCTGTGGGCAAAAAAATCATGCACGTTACGATACCAGCATCAAATGCCCTAAGACCAATGCCCTAAGAACCAATTTTGGCTATAGGGCCATCGCATATTTGTCCCATGGTAATCATGGCAGCCATTTTCCAAAGTGGCTGCCACTCTTATTTTACCAGTAAGTCAGGTTCTAGAATACCTAGAATCTTGATATATATATATATAAATCCCCCTGGAAGACAATGTGGTAGGCATTTATTAAGTAAAGTACTTAATGTGTTGTTTTGATTTGTATGTACTGAATCAATTTATGCTGTACTCCAAGCTATAAAGGTCACTGTTTACTAGTGTATTAGCATAATTAGCATAATGAGCTAATTTGGCTAAAATGGAAATGGCTATCATTGTCCTTCTAGCAACATCCCGAGCGGCAAGGACGGAGTACTCCGTTCTATCAATTAGTAACTCCCAGCGCTCAGGACGGAGATTCATAAAAGGACGGAGATGTATTGATATCAAAACCGATCGGATCGCTCCACAGGCTGGGAGCGTATGTTGCGCAACATTCAATGTCATTTCCGGTTGGGACGTCATCGAAAATGTTCCCCCCCATTTTAGCCGATGAGACCGAAAATCTTAAAACGTGAATAACTCTTGATCTAAATCATTCCGTCCAATTCTAAGCAAAGATTATGTGTTAAACGGTCCATCGCGGTCCCGTTACTATACGCGTTAGAATTAATCATACCTCCCGTTGTTGTCGATCGTCTCGGGAGTGTTTTGGCTACAAGCTACTTTAGCTACATCCGGGATAGCGCCTGGTGCGTCACTAAATGTGCTTTGTCGCTATAAATCGATGGGTGCTCTGATTTAATGGTCCTTAATACCCCCGGGCGATTAATGTGTTAACTTATAAAGAAAATCTAAAAGTCTAAAGGTCCTTGCACACTGCTGCGTTTTTCGCATTTTTGGCAGCGTTTTACAGGTTTTCTGAAAAACGCGCCCAGTCTGCAAGGACCTTAAGTCTGTGTCTGTGATCTCCAGAAATGCATCTATTACCATGGTGTAGTCATGACACCTTTCCTATCTGTGACTATATAGCTAGCTCACCGTAGCAACATGCTCACCCCGTGAATCACAGGTATAGGTGAACAGTATACTGTACTAGCGTAGGGGTGTGTAATGATCATGCATTCCAGTTTTAAAACTGAAGCCAATAAGGAAATTCCGAATTCCCATTAATGGCCTTGCAGGTATCGCTAAAGGGTTTCATTCGTAATTTATTTGTGTAAGTTCAGGTCCCGTGGGGGAGACGCCAACTGTGTATTTTGGTTCTTGAGCTGAACATTTTCAGGAAACCCCCTGTCGTTGTGAGTTTTCATGCTCCACAACTCCAGTCAGGCTGCATTTTTATTTATTTTGAAACTGAAGTATATTTTGGTGAACCACATTGACCATATTTGCTGCTATTTCACATCACATTAATAGCATAATAATGGTAAGTAGAGCCTAAATTGTCTTCTCTCTCAGTAAGTGATGACCAACGCCTAGTTTGGGGAGCCAGGGGTGAGCAGATGGCCAGGTGTGCCACTGGTATCCGGAGAACTCGCCAGTTTACCAACTCACCGCGATTTAGTGCATTTTTGTTTTACTTCACCTTCATTAAAATTGCATTGAATTGAGAGAGAGAAAGTATAGTTGTTTAGAGTTAACACTAGAGAAAGTAGGAATGCTAAAAGTTTAAACACCAAAGTACCGAAACAATGTAAGTCATTAGTAAACAATTCCTGAAATGGTAGGCCTACTTATCATTGGTATTCACACACTTTTTATCATCTAGCTGACCATTTAATTGCACAAAATAATTTGATACATTTGGAAATCTGTGAGTCAAACTCACAGATTTCCAAATTTACAGCATGTTAGCATAACGATGAAGACATTGATGAAGAACTTTCGCCGCGGCGACTTGGTAAACTGGCAAGTTCTCCGGTATCAGTCCCACTGTTACTCTGCCCAAGATAGTAGGCTATAGCATTTACATTCTAATACCCCCAGTGAACCAAGAAATATCACTGCCTGCTTCTGCCTCAGTTCTTCTTCTCCGTAGTTTTGCCTAAACATTTTGAGTTTTCATGCGATGGATAGAATGCTCTCTCCATAGTAAATTTACAACAAAACACACTCCACATATTTCACATAAAATGAAATAAATTAGAATCACTCGAGGAGACACAGAAAAGCGGACAGTGCAGTTTGTGTGTTTTTAATGGAAGCTTTCCATAATTGCTTCCAGGTGAAGAGGACTCTTGAACAAGTCTTGCTTTCGGGTGGAAACACTGTAAGTCCAAAACCGATCATTTTTTATTATTTAAAAACAATTATATAAAATAGTGTAGTGCGGCTCAGGAAAAAAAGAAGTTGAAGATACAAGGTTTCTGCCCGACAGTGACTAAGTACACCTTTAGGGGGTGGGAATCATGTTGAATTATTCATGACTGCCGTCTTGTAAGAAAAAAGAAAAAAAAAGAAACTGAAAATCAGCCAAAAAGAGTCACACAAGGACAACATGGATTAGCAGTTTCCTCCTGTATCCCCCTGTCTGCTGGAAACACCATCACACATTTAATCGCCTCACGACGCTCCGTTTCAAATTGCTTAAACAAAAGGCATCGAGTGGCATTTGCAGACTACTCACAGATCTTTTTTTCTTAACCAAAATGTCAAATACCGGTATCTATAGTCTACAGGCTCACAATGGTGTGAGCTTGTAGAACTGCCTGTTTTTGGCACTTCATTCTTCTCGGCCAAATGTTCTTCTGTTCCATCTCTTTTTTTACTGAATATATTGTTATACCTAATGTTCTGGTAATCTGGTATCACATAGACATAATGCTTTGTTTCCGTTTCGCCTAATGTTCATCCATTTTTGCCTTAATGTTCATCCATTTTTGCCCAATAATTTTTATAGGTTTTACCTAATATTAATCAATTATTGCCTAATGTTCCACCATTTCACTTTTTTTTCTTTTTTGCTGCATGTGCTTCTATTTTCGTCTGAGGATCTTCTATTTTCTGCCTAATGTCCCATTATATTTCTGCCTAATATCTCTCTCTCTCTCTCTCTCTCTCTCTCTCTCTCTCTCTCTGTGTTTTTGTGTGCTTTTTCTATGGCATGTTCACCTATTACGTTTACATTGCAGAATAAGGGGCACTCTAGAGTTCATGTGGGGAAGATACTACCATTCCTCAACCTTGCTTAAAATTCTGCTTCCACGTCTGACAATATGTGGGACCGCTCGATATCTCACCAGTCAAGAGTCACACGATCGTTACGGATGAGGGAAGCAAGGGGGTAATTTGCTGTCACACGGGAGTATTCAAAAATCATTTTGTTGCCATTGGGCAGAAACCCCATTTCTCCGCATTTCATCTTTTTCTGTTTTGTCGTATATTAATGCCTGACTTCATCACACAAGAGTGTGACATAAATGTAGTGAAAATAGACGATCTACAGGCTCACAACGCGACACAACATTGTGAGTTTGTAGATCAGCTATTTTCACAATAAAAAAAATGGTTTTGGACATACAAGGTTTCCACCGGACAATGACAACTTGCTGTGTGGTTCACTAGCCTGCAGTCATTGTGGTTTTCCACAGCTCTGCACTTGAAAAGTAGTTTTTGACTTTTGTTGTCTGTCTGCCGGCCTGTTTGTCTGATTATCTTCGCAGCCTGGCAGTGCCTTCCCTGTCTCGTTTGCAGTTTGTGCCGAAATCAAAATGAAGGTACTTTGCATTCATTCGTTTTGTGGTTGTATGCATAGAGAGAGGAGCTAAGCACGGCCGGGCCCTAGCTCAATCATCAACCACCAACACAAAAAGCAGACATTCTAATCAGAACTCAATCTCTTCAGAAAATAAAGAGGGACACCTTTTAACACTTAGAACGCCAGCATTTTTCCCAGTTGAGCTCTTATTTTGAAAAGCCCCATTCCCAGACTTCCGGTACTGAACACAAACTAGGAGGTTGAACGGGTCCTGGACAGGTCTTGTTTACCAAACGGATCTGTGCCGGTGCACTGGAGGGCTCCACATCGTCGGCTCTGTGCCATCAAATAAACCTTGTTTTGACCAAAAATGCCATCTGGGACAAGGAATAGGAGATACTGGCGATTGAAAGAAACAGATAGAATGGATGTTATGACAACAACAGCTAGCAACCCGATGCTAACGTAAGTAGAATTATGACTTGATCGATCGAAAGCGATATAAAAGCACAATTGCCGTTGATCTATGGCAATGCCGTTGAGCATAGGATTAAATAATAGGGTTTAATAGGGTCTTGTTCACGAGTGAGGGGAGGACGGAGAAGGAGATCAGCCAGAGAATCAGAGCAGCAGGGGCGATATTGCAGTCGCTGTACTGCACTGTTGTGACGAAAAGAGAGTTGAGCCAGAAGGCAAAGCTCTCTGTCTACCGAGCAATCTTCGTTCCTACTCTCACCTATGGTCATGAAGTGTGGGTCATGACCGAAAGAATAAGGTTGCGAATACAAGCGGCCGAAATGAGTTTTCTTCGACAGGTGGCTGGCATCTCCCTTAGAGATAGGGTGAGAAGTTCAGTCACACGAGAGAGACTCGGAGTAGAACCGCTGTTCCTTCGCCTGGAAAGGAGCCAGCTTAGGTGGTTCGGGCATCTGGTTAGGATGCATCTCGGGCGTCTCCCTAGGGAGGTCCTCGAGGCACGTCCCACTGGGAGGAGACCCTGGGGCAGACCAAGGCGCAGTTGGAGGAAACACATCGACTCACTGGCCATGGAACGTCTCGGGATCGGGATGTTGCTCTGGAGAGGGAAGTCTGGAACACTCTGGTGGAGCTGTTGCCCCCGCGACCCGACTACGGATAAGCGGTTGAAGATGGATGGATGGATGGATGGATGGTTTAATTGACATACGTCTACTGCAATGGCGGGCTAAGTGTTAAATATGTAAATATAGAAGCAGTTTAACCCATGTTATTATTATTATTATTATTTATTTTATTTTTTATTCTTTTTGCCGTTTCTTTATTGAATGCACAACATGAATAAATTTGAATATTCGTTTTGGGCACATGAAGAAGTTCTCACATTCCAAACTTTTGATATGAAATATTTAAGGACATGAGAGCAGAAGGAGAGGATAGGAAGCCAATCTCTTCTAAAGCTAATATGAAGATTATTAATAGGCAAAAGTACATAAGCCCACCAAATGAAAGAACTTCCCCTTGGCGATTAATAAAGGTAATCTTCTCATATTTGCAGAGCAAATATAGAATTATATAAAAACATCAAAATCCTTAAAGACCTTTATACCAGTGGCCGTCGAAAGAGAACCAAGCTAACGGCAACTAAAGTGACCATATACACACTGCAATCATTTTACTCTTTAAGAAAGAAATCTGTGGCAGGAATATAAAATATATAGGCCGACTGTATATGTTTTAGTGCTGAGGACAAACCTTGAGACATTATTGACTCATATCAAGGTATCAGTGAGCACTGCAGCAGGGCTGTCAACCGTCCCTTAACAGTTAACACAGAACTGTCCCTGATTTGGAAACTAAAAGACTGGGAATCAATCAATGGCACACATTTTCAGTTCAAACAGCTTATATACTGTATACAGTACATAATCGTTGCGATCGGGAAGAAACGTCTTATCTTCATATTCTAACTTTTTGTGTCGTAAATGAATGCCCTACTTGATTATACTACAGCATCACACAAAAGCACCAAAAGTAGCAGATTCACAAGCTTGAAACGTGGCACGAAGCAACACATTTTGAGCTTGTAGATCTGCTACTTTTGCCATTTTCTTTATTTGAATCCTGAAAAGTAACAGTCTTGGATATACTGTATGAGATTTCCACCCGACAGAGATGATATAAATACAGGTTTTTAACCACATAAACCCTAGACCTAGTTAACTGTACCTTTTCTGTCTACAACAAATCTCTTAAGGTGTCGCAATGCCTTGTGAGGGTTTTAGAACTTGTGTGTGACACTGTAGAATGACGAAGTAGGACATTTATCTACAAAAAAAACAAGAACACAAAATGTTAAAATATGGAGATAATTGGTTCCTGCCCGACAGCAACAAAACCTACGCGTCAATGGGAACAAACACATCCCGCAAAATGTAACATACAGGCGTAGGTGCCGATTTTTAAGGAACCGTTTACGAAAGCTTGTAGATTGTAGATCTGCTATTATTTTGCCTAACACCCAATGCCCCCCACCCTCCTCCCCCTTCTCGCACTTCTCACCGGGGTTGCAAGTGGTTTAAAGGAGTCTGTGGCAGGAATATAGATAGAACGTAATGTTTTTTTTAAGCGCCAAGGAAAACGAGGACATTATTGACTCAAGGTAGTCAGCGAGGCAGTGACCTACAGCATCGTTAGCTGGAGGTCCCTGGTGGATATCGTTTTCGGCACAACCGGTGCGAAACAGGCTGAGTGATTTTTTTCCTCGGCAGTGTGCTGAACCTCTCCCTGCTTGTGATCCATGCCTGCTGTGTTGTTTGGCACGAGACGAGCAGCTGTCCTCGCCATGGCGGCTTGGTGAGTAAAGAAGCATTTTTGATTGGCCAACTTGAAGCCTGGGCCGGCCCAATGGGATCAATTAAGCTGGAAGTGGATCAGCCCAGCACGCCTGTCATGTGCTCATCTCCATGCTATGGCTCCCCAAACGGGAGAAGCGCTTTTTCTCTCCCCCCCCCCCCCCCCCCCTAACTGCATTGTTTGGTCGGTTTAGGTATACAGACAAAAACACACGATAACAAGAGTTCAGAAATGACTGTTACTGTACCGTTGCTGTCTGGCTGAGACCTTGTATCTCCACTATTTCAACTTTTGGGGTTTCTTTTTTCTTTAATTAACACCCTACTTCGTCTTACAAGAGTATCGTCTTAGAGTATCTACGAGCTCGCAATGTGTCACATCGCATTGCGTGCATTGTGAGCTTTTCCGCTGGCAATTTCCGCTATTTACTAAACACATTTTTAAAGTGGAAGTGAAAGTGGTTAGCGTGTCTGTGGGTTTGTATTGAACCAATGAAATGTATTAACAAGAGCTTGTGACTAAATAATGACTACATTGGAACCATTGGAATAGCTTTTATTTGATCTTTCTCCCATTTGCTGAAAAGTAGCGGTTTTGGACATACAAGGTTTTCCCCCCGATAACGACGATATGTTAGATTATATACTAAGCTAACCAGCCACACATGCAGTGGTGAGAACGGGCTGCCAGATGGCCAGATGTAGCCTAACTCTGGAAGGAGCCCAGATATGAATACGTATGAAGTTATGACACCATTTGCATGCCAAGTACATGTCGTCGCTGTCAGGTGGAAACCTTGTATGTCATCAAAACCTGTTCCATGTGCCGCATACTGATGCACACTGTGCTAAATGGAATTAACAGTTTGACGCCACATCACGCGGAACCTGCCTTTTAATCAAATATCCTACGCTGCCTGGATTGTTTTATTACCTTTGGAGCATACACTGAAGTATTTGGGCGTTTGTTCCGTGAAAATCGGGTAAGAAATGGTCCGTCGTCTTGTTATGATGAGACGAGCCAGCGGCCATGACAATGCGAAACGAAACCAAAGTGCAGAACAAGTTGTAGTCCAAAACAAACCCCCCGTCCACTTGCATTGGGCTCAATTTCCCAGAAGCCCTAGCAGCCCAGCATACGTTTCGATTTCCGGTTTCGTCATCATAACATGAAGCTCTCTCCCCCTGCTCCGTGGCAGAGGCGGACTTTTTTTATTATTATTAATGCGATGCGATTTAGACACATAAAACAAATAGCGGGAATGTCGTATCATGCAGCGGCGCAACACTGGATCAAACAATTAGCGGCAGTAGAACTGTGAATATATCGTCTCAGGTGTCTCAGGTGTCCAAAGCTTTTACTTTTCAGGATTCAAATTCAAAAGAGTCAAATGTACTGTAGCAGATCAACAAGCTCAAAACACACGTCGCTTCGTGGCCATCACATGCATAGCACTTACAATAACAAAACAGCAAATGACACTGATCATTCCCTGTATCACTAGTTCGAACTCATGCCATCTGGACAAAGATACAGAACCTTGAAGTGGGAAAAGGTTCATTTTAGCATGAGTTTCGTTCCCTCAGCCAATGCGGCATATTCAACAAACTGCCCCGTATGATAGGATGTTTTTTTTTTTTTATAGTGGAGACCTCAGGCCCCATCTTGTGCCACCCCTTACCCATTATCTCTAAACGTATTTGCCAATTTTTACTATTTTGAAAAACATTTTAAAATAGTTCAACTAGCCGATCTACATGGACACGTTGTGAGCTATTTTTAAAGTTTCTGGATAAGGGGTAAGGGGTGGCGCAAGATTTAGCCCCTTGTGTATTGTCTTGGTGTTGTGTAACTTGTGTCGTGTGATATTGTGATATATAGTTTTTGTTGTTGTTGAAGAACAGAATGTGAAGACAAATATCCCTTTGGTGACAAATGAAGAAAGACCATTGCTATTGTATGATCAGGGAAGACGTACATTTCCGGGGGGAAGAAACACACACAATTTAGAATATGGAGAATTGGAGATACAAGGTTTCTTCCCGAGAGCAACGATATTCAAGTGGCACTCAAACGCGGGAATCCGCAATCAATCTCTACCAACCCCAACACAATTTGATTACTGTAGACTTGCACTATAAGGCCCTATCTACAGATTACAGATTCAATTGTGTACATTAACAGAAATAACTCCATCAACGTGCGACTGCTTATCTCTGCGTGCAAAAGTGCCAGCTGCTGAATGCTGTCGCTCGCTGCATGGACCCCGGAGGGACTGGCGTGATTCTGTCATTGTGAGAAGTGCTCTGTAGGGAATGGACTGGCTCATGGTGCTGCAGTCAGTCAGAAATAAGCAACGAGGTCTATGAAAACAAGACCCAAAAAAGCGACTGTAATAGGCCAACACGCCGTGATGTGATGCACTATGAGCTTGTAGATCTGCTATTGAAATAAGTTAAACATTTTGAATATTCTTTTGAAACGTTTTTAACTACACAAACCTGGTACGGGGGGTGGTCACAACATATGTACAACTAAGCTGTCCGAAGCAAGCCCCAAAAAGCAAGTACACATTAGGAACAAGTCCAAAGAATCGACAACCAAACTAACCAAAATGTATGTGACTTAAGTGACTTTACAGAGAAAGCTTATTAATAGGCAAAAATACATAAGCCCACCAAATGAAAGAACTTCCTCCGTGGCGATTAATAAAGGTAATCTTCTCATATTTGCAGAGCAAATATTGAATTATAAATGATCCAAATCCTTAAAGACCTTTATACCCGTCGAAAGAGAGTATTGGCAAAGCTAACGGCATCTTAAGTGACCATACACACGCCAATCTTACGGCAATTTTACTCTTTAAGAAAGAAATCTGTGGCAGGAATATATATATATATATATATATATATATATATATATAGGACTACTGTATATGTTTTAGTGCTGAGGACATACCTTGAGACCTTATAGACTCAAGGTATCAGTGAGCACTGCAGCAGGGCTGTCAACCGTCCCTTGAAACACGGAACCGTCCCTTATTTGGAAACTAAAAGACTTTCTTCCATTATTTTGATTACTGCAAGTCTACAGAAATCAATTGTGTTTATGGGCAGAAACCATATTCTAACTTTTGTGTGTGTTGTTTTTCCCCCGAAAATTAATGTCCTACCTGATCATACAATAACAATGATCTTTATTCATTGTCCCCAAAGGGATATTTGTCTTCACATTATGTTCTTCAACAATAACAACAACAACAAAAACACAAAACAACATATCACACGACACAACACCAAGACAATACACGAGGGGCTATAGCTTACGCCACCCCTTACCCAACAACTTATTTGCCTTTTAAAATAGTTAAAATAGCCAATCTACAAGCTCACAACGTGTGGATGTAGAAACTCCACAAACCTGGTACAGGGGTCACAACATATCTACAACTAGCTGTCCGAAGCAAGCCCAAAAAAGCAAATACACATTAGGAACAAGCCCAAAGAATCAACAACCAAACTAACCAAAATATATGTGACTTAAGTGACTTTACAGAAAAACAAGCACAAAGTCGCTTATGAATAATAAGCAGACATGGTAACACTGCTGGCATCTCATTGGTGAAGCCCATTAGGGCTGGACTTTGTCATGTCAGATAAGCAACCATGTTCTCACCTGTTGCTAGTCACTATTTGTAAATCTAGCATGGTCATGTAGAAAGAGCTATGTAATGTATGGATCTGTCTCCATCTATGTGTGTTCTCTTGTTGTGTACTATGAACACATGTCTCATATCCGGGAGGCTGCATCTTGCATGTGGC
The DNA here is from genome assembly GCF_951216825.1 of Electrona antarctica. NCBI lineage: Eukaryota > Metazoa > Chordata > Actinopteri > Myctophiformes > Myctophidae > Electrona > Electrona antarctica. Next base: position 16,223,111 of record NC_136810.1, on the reverse strand, counting down.
CGTCTCCGAGAGCTCTCGACTTTTTTTAAATGAATCCATCAATTCATTCCACTCTATCCCGTTGTTTTCACAAGTCATACTGAAGTAAGGTACACTTTAATTCCTTCCACGACAACGTCTTCTATTCCCCAGACCTGCGTTGTTATAATAAATGTTGATGTTTCCCATAGGAGAAGGGGGGAGGGGGAGGGATTGCCCCTCTGAGGCTGTGGCTGACAACACCATTAACACTTCCACAGACAACCCCTTAGGAGGTATAGTGTTATTATCTGTACATGCGCGCAGCCTCACTCACACGCGCCCACTCTCCGAGGGTGAGCGCACAAATGGGCATGTCGAAAGGGCCGATGGCCGTGCTTGAACACAGTGGGGGTGACACCCTTCTGCCATAATTGTGGCCCCAGAGGATGTCAGCGAAATCCTAATGGCCTGCTGCTGCTGCTGCAAACCATGGGAGGTTCCCATAACAGTCCCATATACCCACATAGGCCCCACCATGTGAGCGAATGGCCATTAATTCGCTTACCTAATATTAAATATTGTCATACATACCGCAGGTTTCAAGATGGCGGATATGAATTTCCCCTTTTTTTTTAGCACTAGCCCCCCTAGCCCCTCCAACATGACGTCATGTGGCAGCCAAGTCTATGGACTTTTAATGATTGTGTCTAATTCATGCCCCCCCCCGGCCATCACTTCACACAAGTGTGATTTATGTTTTACAGCTTGTTTTACACTGACTGAGCAGAAGCCTGAGGCAGAACTAGGACCCTGTCAGTGCATGAGAATGAACCCATATAAGTTGTGCTATGCTGAGTCTCCCATTGACAGGCCATGCGTATAGTGCCAGATATGGCTGATTACAAGCTCTGCCTGTCACCAATATGCTGCTTAACACATGAACGCTCCTCTCCCACACTGGCCCACGCGGCCCCTGAGACAGAGAACTGTTTACCAGAAGCTTCTATAGCCACATACTAACCAGCGTCAGACAATCACAGCAATCTGCCCACAGCTGCGCCACAATATACTTTAGGCGCCGTCAATAATCAGTGATTATTGGTACCGCTGGATGTACAGAAAGGACCAGGAAATTAGTATTTGTTTTCCCTATACTACATAATATTAATGTCACCCCTGAGTTTGTTTGTTTACACATTGCCTTTAATTAACATGTTGGATTCATGCCAATGCGTTTTCAGACCTTTAACCACTTAAACCTGATCTTTGGCTCTGTACTTGGTCTGCTCTTGTTTTCCCTATAGCCTACTATAGAAAGAAAGAAAGAAAGAAAGAAAGAAAGAAAGAAAGAAAGAAAGAAAGAAAGAAAGAAAGAAAGAAAGAAAGAAATTGCGCTACACTTGTCATGTACAGTAACACATACCGTTAACCCAACGAAGTTTAACAAGGTACTTTAACGTCAGCGCATCCTAACACGTCCTAATCAACGGGTAGCAGAGAGAAGTGCCGTAGTGGTAGTGAGACAGACAGTGTAAACAGACAGATCAAAAGTAATTTGCTCGATTTCAATACAATGTATAAAGCCATTTCCACGATAAATATGCTGCTTCCCCGTAAATTGGAAAGCATAAGGGCTTGTTTGGCTGGGGGAAGGAGCATAATTGCTTTTTGATAAATTGTAGTCGGCAATGAATATGTTTCGAGAGCCGAGCAATGCGGGCTGAGCTCAATTCCTATTTATTTCAGTTCCATGGCAAAACAAGCAGGAAATTGTCTCGTTAATATTGCAAAAGAAGTCTCCCAGTGTAGCTCTTTAAAATATTAAAGAATCCTATAAGATACCCCCTTCGATATTCCGGGGGTGCAATAGATATTATTGGATATTTAATGTAGTATATTTATTTATTTATTTAAAGGCTGATTAAAACGGCGGAGAATTGTTTACTCCAGTGTTCCGCCGCTGCATAATACGACATTCCCGCTATTTGTTTAATGCGTTTAATTCGCTGTATTTTAATAATTAAAAAGAAACTCCGTCTTTGCTGCGGAGCTGGTGGAAGGAGCTTCTTCTTATGATGTCGAAACCGGAAATCGACACATGCGCTGGGCTGCTAGGGCTTCTGGGAAATTGAGTCCAATGCAAGTGAACGGGGGTTTTGCCATCTTGCGTAGCAAGATGGCGGGTGGTGCGATAGAAGCAAACAGACGGAGCAACCTATTTTCGGCGGATTTTCGCCGATCAAAAGCCCAGATACTTCAGCGTATGATCTAAAGGTAATAAAACAATCTCGGCAGCGTAGAATATTTGATTAAAATGCGGGTAAATCGTATTATGGAGTCAAAGTGTTAATGCCCAATTTATGCTCCGTCATTCAATTATGTCACGTGTCGAATATAGCCAATTTACTTGTAGATAGTCTCTTTTCATTGTGCGGCGCGGCCATACGACAATGGATAAAGGCTTTCCACAGCGAGACACGACTGCAGGTGACGTGTCTGCCGTGTGTTAGGACGTTGCCTCAAGCTCGACTACTCCTCTCTTCTGTATCCGTCATCTTCAATTCCTTCTCTTCTTTGCAGTGCACTACCTGGCCTGCACTTTCTAAATGATGCTACACTTCTCCCCTTTTTTCCAGTGCACTCTACCTGCTAACAGTAATGCCACATAACACTCTTATAGGTATAAAACACATGAAACCCTTAACCAGAGGTGGAGATTGGCTTAGGACATTTTGGACCCACTATGCATACATACATACAGTTCCCTTGGTCTGAATTTTGAGGATATTGATTGTACAGTAAGCGTTCTTCTTTAGGCTATTTTGTAGTTATATGTTTGGTCCCTTTCCATTAGATGTTTTGAATTACACCACATCTGTATTTGTTTGTTTGTTTGTGTTTGTTGCCATTTTGTACTTTATTTATGTATTCACAAACTCACAGGCGCTCCTGTTAATTGATTGATCGTTCCTGCACTCATGTTCCAAACAGCATGATTCCACACACGTCGCACACACAACGAAAGATTTACTGTTAATTGTACTATTTGAGCAGACCAAGGGCCCTATCTTGCGTCAGGGGCACTTTGGGCTCTATTTTCATCACTGCCGTTACCCGCGACGCTGCCCGCAAGTCAGCCGATGCCCGAAAATTAAGATTATAGGAGCTTGCTCTGTCCCTAAATGGTATTTTGGTCCAGAGTCACCCGTTATCCATTATGCCGACAACGGTATTTGTGCCTAGAGGTGTGGTCATGAGCGTGTTGGCACGCTTTCCCTAAATTGCTGTTTTGGTCACACACATTTGGGAAGGCGCATAGTGGAGTTTAAAAGCACCCATAAGCCGTAATGCCAAATTAGTTTGGTATAGAGTGGCGCGCGACGTGCACCTGCAATGGAGATGTCCGTGGAGTCAGGCTGCTCCTTATTCTCCTACGCACCCTTGTAATTTTCCTATAATCAGCAGAAGTGAGTGCCTGTCACTTCCTTGTGTCCATTGTGTTTATATAATTGTAGTCAAAGAAGTTATTTGGCTTGTGCCAGGCATTGTGCGTGATTCCATTTGCTCGTTCAGTTTCATCACCCCATAGCGCAGCAAATGGGGTTTAATCTGATTTCCCGAACTGTCCTTTGATACCGTTTCGTAGAGACGGCCTGTATACACGCACGATATCAAATGAAAGCTCAAAGTCCGTAGATTACATAGCACTTTGAAATGTTAAAAATTAGCGAGATCTGAGCGAGTTGTGACTCAATGAAAAGATTAGTGTTCTTGGCTCTGTGCGAGGTTGAAAAAAAAAAGAAAAACTGAGGGGGTTGTTGCAGCACACGTGAGACTTCAAGGCAGCAACACATCACTCTTCCATGGGTAGACCGTGAGGCTATGAAGCAATAACGGGCAATGAAGCATAACGGGCAACAGATAAGGGATTTCTTAAAGGCAATGGCATGTGGCACGGTGATTGGTTTCATTATTGTAACGCCCAAACCACACCTATGCATAATGTAACGGGTAGCGTAGGTGTTTTAGGGATTTAGAAAACTGACCAAAATAGCCACTTTAGTGCGGGAACGCCCCTTCCCCAATGCTAAATCCCCAAATTGTGGCTTTGGAAAGCTCAAACGAAAATAGAGCCCTATATCCGTAATTTGCGGATTTAGCATTGTGTAAGAGGCGTGCCCCCGTAAAATGTGCTATCTTGTGCCACAGCCTAAATCCTTAAAACAACTCTACTACCCGTTACATTATGCATTGCATAGGTGTGGTTTGGGCGTTAAAATAATTAAACCAATCACCGTGCCACATGCCATTGCATTTAAGAGATCCATTATCCATTATATTATGCATTATGCCCAGTGATATATACACTATGGCCCATGGAAGAGAAACGCGTGCTGCCTTGGAATACATTTATATTTGATACAGAGTTGTTTTGTGTGACTATCTGTCATCCACTCTGTGACCAACACAGTCTCACTTTTGCTGACCCCCCCCCCCCCCCCCCCCCCCCCCACCTGTTGCTTCAAGTATCATCTACGTGTTACGGATTATGGGGAATTTCTGATTAGTGTAAAATGTAAATCATTAAATATTTGCTGCGCAATGGGGTGATGAAACTGAACGAGCAAATTGCGCAAATCAAATAACTTCTTTGACTAGACAAATAAGGGCCTTTCTCTGGCCCACCCTTCTCCCATTGTTTATATTGTGTTTAGTTTCCAAGATGGCCGCAACGCCGGGAGGGGGCGGGCGGAGGTGAGCGGGTGGGATCGACATATGCCCTTACTGGGCTGCATTCACAAATTCAAGACACCTACCTGTCTTGCGTTTGTCTTGTGTCTGTGTTTAATGGCCGCTCTAATGCATTTCCAATGGAAGCCCAAACATGGTTTGACCAAACATTTTGTTTGATGGGGGGGAGGAGGGGCAGAACACATCCATCAAAGCTGTGTTCAGACACAAGTCAGGTGTCAGACACAAGGCAAGTGTCTTGAATGCAGCCCAGTAAGTGCATATGTCAACCCCGCCCGCTCACCTCCGCCCCACCCCCTCCTGGTGCTGCGGCCATCTTAGAAACTTAACACAATATAAACAATGGGAGAAGGGTGGGGCTGAGAAAGGCCCTTATTAAACACAAAGATTTGTGGAGAATTAAAACAGAACGAGACCTCTGAGCTGTGAATGTTCTGCAGCATGCGTCAAGCCGAGGCAGCTCCAACTCAGTTCTCAGGAGCGCATTCTTTTATTATCGCATTACGGGTGGTTTGAGGAGGAAAGTTTGCGTTGTTCTGAACCTGTGTGCATAAGATAAGAATTATAGGGAAAGCACATCAACACGCCTACAGACACATCTCCACCCGCACCAATGTCGGCATATGTATAGTGGGTATAGTGGCCGCAAGATACCATTTTACGCATAGTGGAAGCTCCTAATTGAAGTATTGCGTGTAAGTGGTTAAATGTCTCATTAATTCACATATGAATAACATATTAATTGAAAAGATCATGTCTAAACAGAGCTGGATTAACCCTCCCTAGCCCCTGGGCTAGACAAAATGTCAGGACCCCCCTGCACTGTGTGGTGCGATTCAGGGTATTGGGGTATTTTGTTGTAATGTTGCTGTACCCAGCCCCCCCAAAAGAGAGAGGCAGACAGACATACAGACTAGTCGCTGAATTAATGTAGCCACTAGTAGCCAATAGTGCACTAATGCAGTTTTACAGCTAAATATTTCACAATGTGCTCTATAAAATCACAGTAAAGAGAGATGAGCAATAAAGAAAGAGTACAGTCACTAATAGTGCACTAATGCAGTTGTCAGTTTTACAGAAAAATATTGGGGTATTTTTTGTAATTTTGGTGTAATTTTGGGGCACCCAGCCCCCCAAAAGAGGGGCTGGGTACCCCTGGTTTTCTTTTTACCCCTTTTTTTAGTCGTTATGGCAATCGATTCATCCCCACAAACATTTCTGTGTATCGTCACTGCTGGCTCACCTGCCAGTGAGGACATACAGCCTTCATCCTACATCTCCCGCCGGACACTCTCCACTAACAGGTGTTGCCATAGTGCACTGACAAATCCATGTCACCCTCCCTGCTGCCCCTGGCTTCTCTCTCCCGATCACGGGCTAATTGTGTTCGTATAGAGTAAACACTCAACAGAGCGTGATGATGCTCTATTTACTTAACAAAGTAAATAGTTTTAATATTTCTCCCCCAGATACACCCCCTTTAATTTAAGTGTACAAGATCCACAGTTGTGTTATTATTCTCTCCCCCCCTACCCCCACACACACACACACACACACACACACACACACACACCCACACACACACATTGTCTAATTTGGCTGAAAGTCGGCAGTGGGCATGATTACACATTTCACATTCCGCATACACAGATCCTGTGCACGAAACAAGATTCATGGCTAATGAATGGCAGGAGATATGATTGCCACGCTGCAAGGCAAATTAAATCAAGGGCAGTTTACAGCACGGGCCACGAGACAGAGTGGGCGTTCTGACACACAACGGATTCCGTGTTTACAGCCGAGCGGAATCTCTGTTCATTAAAAACTTGGGTCAAGCGGCAACATGGATCAGTGGAGAGAAATTTATGGAAATTCTGCTGTGAAAATCGAGTTTACAAGAAAGACTGCACAGGAAGAAAAAAAGAAAAGGATTGCTCGCACGTTAATATCTAATGAGTTTTTGCGTGGGTTTTTGAAATACAAGACAAACTTGTGCCATGTGAATGCTCTTAATGTTATACTGCCAATACTGTCGTCTATGAATATTGATGGAGGAGGGCTTTTAAAATTACATTGTGGTTGCTATATAGTTCCTTTATTGTTTAATAAAAGATGAGAACTTCTGTACATGTATGTCTTGACAACGCCTTCCTCTCACTACACTGAGCACCCAGTTAAGTATGCAGTACAAGTATTCAGTACATGTCAGCCGTCACTCGGATTCGCTAATCATCACTAGGTCATATGAAGTATGAACCACCCTCGCTTAGATGCATAACATTCTGCAAAAAAGAAAAAGGTCATATCCCATGATAGGAAAGAGTCTACGCATAACCTCATCCTATAATTAATTGGGGTATTTGGGGGATTAGACTGTTGTACTGAATGTAGGAATAAATCCTTTATCTAACCCATCGAACATATTGTCTCTCTCGGGTGGAAATCTCATATGTCCAGGATTCAAATTCAAAAGTAGTATAGCAAAAGTAACAAATCTACAAGCTTAGTGCCACGTTTCAAGCTTGGTGATCTACGTTTGCAGCTTGTGGCGCTGTAGCGTGATCAAGTAGTGCATTGATTTATGAAAGTATGGACATACTGAAGGTTTAGACGGCAACAATATAATATTTGTCGTTGTACTGAATATATCCCAGCGCATAACATCTGTGCACCGCTGTGCAAGACATGCTACTGAGAGTGTCTAACCAGAAGTATCGGAAGAGTAAGGGTACGGGTCAAGGAAGTTGTGTTGACGCTTAGTAGATCGTTCTACATTCCCCTTGTTGTAATTGTTCAAAAAAGACAGCTTCAGGGGAAGTACATATAACAAGTCCCTAATAAACACGCTCTGCATAAGGTCATTACCAGGCGACAAGGAAGGGCTCTTGGAATCGAAGCCAATATGTTCCCTAGACCCCTACTCCGGTTGCTAAATAATTTATATTCCATTGGAGTCAATGACGACTTGTTGCAACTTTACACTTGGGTTTATTACCGTAGTAAACTTTCCATAAAGACTTTATGTTTTCAATCCCTAATTTCAAGTCTTCTTCCTTCAGCGTGATATGCGTTGTTGTAAATATTGGTGTCATTCATTGTTAAGATTGATGATAAAGCAGGCTATGTTCCAGGGCTTGTGATTTGGGTTTATTACCGTAGTAAACTTTCCATAAAGACTTTATGTTTTCAATCCCTAATTTCAAGTCTTTCTTCCTTCAGAGTGATACAGGTATGTGTTTTGTAAATATTGGTGCCATTCATTTTTAAGATTGATGATAAAGCAGAGTATGTTCCGTGGCTTGTGATTGGGTTCTACTGGTGTGAAGACCCAACCCTCGCTCCCCTTCCACCCAATAGCATTTGTTTCACTTGCTTTTCGGGACTGGAGATTCCAAGATGGTGGATTTTAATTTGCTCAAATAATGGCTTCAAACAGGTCTGTAGAAACCTGGATCACGTGACGGCTCCCATTCTATTCTATTATATTCTTTTACAGTCTATGGTCGTTACCAGGGTTTTTTGAGTGGTGCAGCCACTCCAATGACCAGCAATGTGTGTCCCTATGTCCGTCCCTATGTCTGTTTAGGGTCCCTATGTCTGTTTAGGGTACCAACAGGTGACAAAGTGGTGCTGTTGAGCTTTACACTGCACAGGTGCATGATGGGAAGCTGAGTTTTTTTGGGAAGCTGAGAGTGGGAAGCTGAGAGCCGACAACCAATAGTCAGACAACCAATACTCAGACAACCAATGGTCAGACAACTAATAGTCAGACAACCACTGAACCACTGAACCACTACGATGAAATGTGTTCTATGAGCAGGGCCTGGCTGGAAACAAGTTCTTGAGCTTAGCCCAGATACCCTGGGTAAATATAGATTTCATTTCATTTCATTTCATTTCATTTCATTTCATTTCATTTCATTACAAACAATAGCCAGACAACCAACAGCCAGACAACCAATAGTCCGACAGCCAATAGTCAGACAGCCAATAGTCAGACAACCAATAGTCAGACTGTCAGACAACCATTTGCCAATTTGCTGACTGACTCCACTTCCAGTGACTTCCTATTTGTCAGATAGGATGCCTACAATTCTATGTGCTTGTCAGAGTGGGTGGAATCCAGTTCAAAGATGATCCTTGAAAGGTTTGGGAACCCTCTTGCACTATACAGTGAAAATCAGTATAGCGTTAATTTATGGTCATTGTTAAAACGTATTTCTTGTTAGATAAAGTTCAATGTCTATTGATTGCAATAAACTATTCCTATAATTACATCATATCGTCTCATTTGGGTGGAAACCTCATACGTCCAAAACTGTTACTTTTCAGGATTCAAATTAAAAAGTAGCAAAATAGCAGATTGACGAGCTCAAAACGCTGTGCAGAGAGCTTGTGGATTTGCTTCTTTTGATGCTTTTGTGTGACATTATAGTATGATCAAGTAGGGGCGTTCATTTACGAACAAACACAAGGCTAGAAAAAGGAGATTAGAGGGGGTGCATACTTAGTTATATGGACGGAAAATAGTAAAAAACAAAACGGATTGGTCAAGCATCTCTCTGAGACAACAAAGACAGAAGTGGTCTGACGTGGATAGAAGGCGGCCGTAGCTGCTTGTCAATCTATAAAACAAGCCTCCAGCTGGATACTAAATGGGATTCTCAGGCTGACAGAGCTTGTAGGAAATGTCTGAAAATGGCAAAATGAACTGTGGGTTGACAGGCTTTATTATTCAGTGTGAAGACGGACTGCTCAGCCCACGCCGAGCGAATAAAGTCAGAGAGGGAATAAAGATATCTATCAGTTTTATAGCAAGGACACAAGGAAGGGAGGACAGAGGACAGAGGGGAAGGAACGAAGGAGGGAGGAGAGAAGGAAGGATGGAAGATGAGAATTATTGAGAAGGAAGGGAATGAATAAACATGGAAGGAAGGAAGGATAAAAAGAAGTATACAGTAAATACCGTAGGTGCAGGGAACTCCTAACCTCGGGACAATGCAGAGGAATAGCAGCCAAACAGGTAGATGGGATGGAGCCAGGGTGTGCTGGAGCGCTAGTCTTGGGTAGTCTGTGGGTTACACATTCATTTAGATTAGACTCCCAACTCTCTCTCTCTCTCTCTCTCTCTCTCTCTCTCTCTCTCTCTCTCTCTCTCTCTCTCTCTCTCTCTCTCTCTCCTCTCTCTCTCTCTCTCTCTCTCTCTCTCTCTCTCTCTCTCTCTCTCTCTCTCTCTCTCTCTCTCTCTCTCTCTCTCCTACTCACTCACTCACTCACTCACTCACATTGCCAAAGCAAAAAGCACAATACAACAATACAATCAAAACAAAATGTATGTACATTTGAAAGTCAGAATCTTCAATAAATCAATTTATGTGGTGACCTGTCATGCATCCATGGGACAGGAGTGAGACAGGAGTGAGCTTGAACAGAAGTTACACAATAGACCTAGTCACACTCATGTTAAAATGAACTAAATACATGCACTGACCCTGACGTGATTTGAACACGCAACATTCTGATCTGGAGTCAGACGCGCTACCGTTGCGCCACAGAGTCACATACAAATGAAACCGTTTTGGTTGTCATATTCACAGAGACAGCACTAGACCACTGTTGAAAGAACAACCAGATTGTATGTCTTCATAATATCTCCTATGGATTCAGTGAAGTCAACATCATTGTAGTTCTTAGTTGCCATTTTCCATCTGTAAGTAACAATTTGTTTTGTGGGGGTGAGTAAATGTTGACCCTGACGTGATTTGAACACGCAACCTTCTGATCTGGAGTCAGACGCGCTACCGTTGCGCCACAGAGTCATATTCTGTGGTGGCCTGTCATCCAGCCATGGCACAGGAATGAGACAGGAGTGAGCTTGAACAGGAGTTACACAATAGACCTAGTCAGACCTAACTAAATACATGCACTGACCCTGACGTGATTTGAACACGCAACCTTCTGATCTGGAGTCAGACGCGCTACCGTTGCGCCACAGAGTCACATACTGTTATTTCTGCCATGGTGGCGAAGGCATTTTTCTGACTTATTTCAGATTTTTGTGTCACTTGTTATTCATTAATAAATTAATTTCTATGTATCGAGATCACTCGATGCAGCTAGTGCAGGAATACACACAATGACTAGTCTTCAGGGTGGTTGTGTTCCATTTGTTATCCTTCTCCTATCACAGCAGCTCACAAATCTGCTGTGTTTGCACATTGTTGTAGGTCTACTTCGCCCAGCAGATATGAGAGTTTTTTTTGTCATTAGTCATGTTTTCAAAATCTCAGTGGGTGATTGTAATCTGTGGGAAGTACTGTATGTGTCTCGGAAGCCTATGCCGGCCTTTTTCGATCGCAAGACTGTGCTCACTTATCTGTACCTAGTTACGATTTGTCTTTGTTTTGGGTCGGTCACGGTGCTCAGGTATTCTGCCAAGTGTATTCTCTGTTTAGGGCCAGATAGCATTCTAGTTTACTCTGCTTTTGTGTTGCTTTTTCCTTTTGCTGTTTTATAATTTGGTTTAGTCCAATGGGTTTTCTATCTGGTGGCTGTTTGTGTTTATGCCAGGGCCAGCTGGCTGAGGGGGCATCTCTCTAGAGTGTTGCTGTGTGTCATCTGGGTCACTTTCTTTTGGGTGGTTGTAGAATTTAAGTGCTCTCTTTTTTATTTTGATTATGAGTGGGTATCGTCCTAATTCTGCCATGCATGCATTATTTGGTGTTTTTCGCGGGGTCCGGAGAATGGATTTGCAGAATTCTGTGTGTGGGGTCTCGGTTTGCTAATGGTCCCCAGATCTCGCAACCATAGAGGGAAATTGGTTCTATCACAGAGTCCAGTATTTTAAGCAAGGTTTTAATTGGGATATCTATTTTGATGTTTCTTTTGTCTCGCTCGCACGCACGCACGCACGCACGCACGCACACACGCACACACACCTCTCTCTCAGCTGAGGGGTCTTTGGCCTGAAAGATGTTGAACACCCCTGGTGCACTGTATAAAGTCAACTCTAAAACAAGTTATTTGTGCATTGGCAAAGACATAGAAGTTGTATTTAACTTCAACATCAAAGACAGCATGGCAACTCTGGGGGAACAGCATATCTCTTGATGACTCATAATCAGGCTGGAACATTTTAATCAGTTCCAAAGTGGCCACTCAGAAAATAAATTAGAGTATGCTGTGTGTTGCACTTAGGCCAGGTGCTGCAGGCATAAATAATTATTTGTGTTTGTACATCTTGACCCTAAATTAGTATGCAAAATGAATGCCCTACTTATTCGTGCAAGATTGTCAGTCACACTGGAGTGGCAAAACAAACGTCGTGAGCCTGTCAATCTGCAATTTTCTAAACAATTTGAAAGTAAAAGTGAAAGTGGCTATCAAGGAAATTGTTATGTTCATACAGGGACGGATTAACCCCACAAGGGCCCCTGTGCCGGTACATTTTTTGGGGCCCCCCTAGCGCACGTGCGCGCAGATTTTTTTTAGTTTTTTTGTGTTTTTATAAAAAAAATTACCTAAATTTAACAAAATCAATGGCCAATGAAGGTCCCCAGGAGCTTTTTTCAGGGCCTCAAACCCATTACAGGGCTTTACATTTTCCCAGAAGGGCCCCTGAGAGCCAAGGGCCCCTGGGCCACGGCCCCATTGGCCCAATGGCTAATTTGGCCCTGTGTTCATATTGAACCGATGAGAAGTATTAAGAGCTTATGGCTAAATAATAACTACATTGGATCCATTCTATTCTAATGGATCCAATGCAGTGGTACCCAAACTGGTTTAGCCGGTGACCCAAAAGAGAACTCTGTATCCCCAGGGCCTGAAAATAGCAGATCTACAAGCTCATATAACGAAGTGCAAATTCACTACTACTTAAACATTTGTTTTCTAATCATGGCATTTCTTGAATTTGTTTTTAATTCATAAAATGCTTTTTTGGCCATGTTTTTTTTTTAAATGTAGGGAACAACAACACAGCTTATTATATTATTATTACAGGCTCACTTTTTCTAACTTTTGGTGTTTTTTGTGAATACTGTGGTGGTAGAGTTAGCTGTTTTAGCAGACAGTTTGTGGGTCCAATGGAGTTAAGAGGTTTACCAAGGGCAGACCAAGGCGCAGTTGGAGGAAACACATCGACTCACTGGCCTTGGAACGTCTCGGAATCCCCCAGGAGGAAGTCACTAATGTTGCTCTGGAGAGGGAAGTCTGGAGCACTCTGGTGGAGCTGTTGCCCCCACGACCCGACTACGGATAAGCGGTTGAAGATGGATGGATGGATGGAATATTTTCGAAAACACACACAGACTTAAAGGGTGTTCAATAGCACTGATTTATGCAAAATTAATCTAAAACCTCGAAAATTGAGGTTTCCTCCTGACAGCAACAATATGTTAAAAATGGGTGAAGTGTGTGGTCCATTCACATTAACACCAGTCATTGTTTTGCCAGCAGCGTTTAGCCCCAGATTTGGTCCTGCTCTTCTCACCGTGGTTGTTTTGACCCGACCTCCTGGCTGCGTGCAAGTCCAGCCCGACTGGTTGGCCAGAAGGTCACAGCCTTCATCTTCCAAACATGGCATCATCTCACACCACTGCCGGCTCCGCACGATACGAGCTGCAGAGAGAGGAGAGGACAGGGGAGGGGGAAGGTCATAATCCAAATTCTCAGTTTTGTGCCATGCATGTTTCAGCCTAGAAATAAACAGGCTCAATGGAGAAAGTCATAAAAAAACTGCTTATACTTTTGCTTCAATAGAATATAACGCACGCACGCACGCACGCACGCACGCACGCACGCACGCACGCACGCACGCACGCACGCACGCACGCACGCACGCACGCACGCACGCACGCACGCACGCACGCACGCACGCACACACACACACACACACACACACACACACACACACACACACACACACACACACACACACACACACACACACACACACACACACACACACACACACACACACACACACACACACACACACACACACACACACACACACACTTCATATCATCATGCCTGATTATGAGGTATATTACTCATTAAAGCCTTTTGTGTCTTACTGGTACCTGGTGAGATGGTTAAATATCTAATTACTTCCACTGGTGGCTCAACACTGGTGGCTCATGCTACATGAAGTGCTTAATAAGCAACACTGGTGGTATACAGTATGACTGATTGCTATGATAAGGTATAATACTATACTATACATGGTGTTTATAGGTGTGTGTGTGTGTGTGTGTGTGTGTGTGTGTGTGTGTGTGTGTGTGTGTGTGTGTGTGTGTGTGTGTGTGTGTGTGTGTGTGTGTGCGCTCGCGTGCGTGCGTGCGTGCGTGCTTGCGTGCGGGATTGTGTGCGTGCGTGTGTGTGTGCCTGCGTGTGGCGTGTTGTGTTACCATCAGAATAAAAGCCATATTAAAGTGACCGGTGATGGAACTACTCAATTCAAGTGCTTGAGTCAAAGCATAGAAACTCCTGGTCAATAGGCTCTAAGCTGAGGTCAGCTGCATGCCTTATTGGACAAATAAAGCCTATCTGGGCAAGAAGATCTGAGACGTTCGTTGGTGGACAAAGGAAAGGTCACTTGTACAGTACACCCAGGTGACTCAATACGTGCATGTATGGATAGAGCCTATTTATTTTTTCCATTATAGCAAAACTCAAACTCACTTTTAGAACTTAAATAAATGCAAATATGTGTATCTCCCTGTTTATCCCCCGAGCAAGCGAGCGAGGTTCCCTGTGTAGTCCTGGTG
>NC_136810.1:16198628-16206128 GCF_951216825.1 Electrona antarctica | reverse complement strand
TGGTTGGGGTAACTAGCTGGTCGAGAGAAAACCACTTGTGAGTTACAATAACTGAACTCAAATGAATAATACAAGAACTAAATAGCATGAATAATATATAAGAAGTGACAGAGGCGCCAGCGGAGAGAGGCAGGATTAACGTGCGGGATAGGCGGACATTTTAAAATGGTCTAACCATTAGATTAGTCAACCTCAGCAGAACTCCTCTCCATTCAGCGCTGCTTCTCAATCAACTTCAATAATATCTCGCCGCGTCAATCTATTTGAAAATTAACAATTCCCTCGGGGGGATTTTCAAGCTATAGCGCAGCCGACACATTATGGGGCTTGAAACCGGGCCGAATGATTTCTACGATTCCAAAGACTTTCAGATCACTCGAGACCAAATTACAATTAATTGTATATTGCGTTGCATGTGTGGGGTTCCTTGGGAAGATAAAGAAAATGAAAGGCTAGACAGGGCTCTGTAGCCTAGCCATTTACTAGGTAATGCTCTCCTTTGGCTGCTGCAGGGGGTAGGGGGAAAACCGGTAATCTGATTGTGATAGCCCGTTATCCCCCAATTATCAATTCCAATTGTCAATTGTAACAACACAGGAGGGACCTGTCTCCCTCTCAGTCACCAGTACTTAATTAAATCCTTAAGTCGCTCATATATCTTTATCTTTATCAAGATGGGGTTGGTCAGACTGTGAACGAGAGAGAGAGAGAGAGAGAGAGAGAGAGAGAGAGAGAGAGAGAGACAAAAAGAAAGCCTGGGTTAACCATGTATTTCACTAACCACTCCAATTTCACTCAGAATTTACTCCAATTTTGGTGACGTCAGTGTTCTCCACTGTGTTCTATCGGCAAGGGGAGGGGAAGAGGGGGTGCGGGCGCACAGATCGGTGAACCAATAGGATCGACAGGCTGTTTGTACATGTTTCTACAAGCTCACAACGTGTCGATGTACATTGGCTATTTTAACTATTCAAAAATATTAAAAAAAAAAAGAAAAAAGGCAAAGTAGTTTAGGGATAAGGGGGTTTAGCATGGACAAAAATAGAGCCCAGAGACACAGAGGGAGGGGGAATATGTGTGTCGATGACACAGAGAAAATGAGTGAATGTGCAGGTGACACGCATGTGTAAAAGAGATTAAGAGTGCGTGGGTGTGTGTGTGCACACGTGCGTGCGTGCGTGCGTGCGTGCGTGCGTGCGTGCGTGCGTGCGTGCGTGCGTGCGTGCGTGTTTGAGATAGAGTCAGAGAAAGACAGAGAGACAGACAATATACATAGAGACAGAGAGAACACCATTGAAAGTAATAGCTGAAGACCTCCCAAGATGGCGGCGCCGCCACCTGTCCATTGAACTCCAATGAACGCTTCCTCAAGCTATATACTGCACTGCACTGTCTGTGTGTATAATTACAGCACATGTGTGTGCACTGCAGTGTGATCATGTAAGGCTATACCTTTGGGCTTTTTCCAGACTCCACATTGAACAGAATGCATTAGTGTTCCACAAACACCCCCTCTCTCTCTCCCCCAGGAGGAGCTCTTTACATAATAATTCCAATCAATGCTCTCTCTCTCTCTGCTGTTTCTACTGTCTGCGCCATTAGCCCAACACACACTAACACTACAGCAGCTTGACTGCCTGCCTGGGACACATTAAAGCGTCCACGCTTAGAGAGAACTGGACTTGAGTTACGATAGCCTTTTTTTCTTTTCTTTTTTTTTTTTTTACATCTGCACTAAATCTGCCCGCCAAAAAATGGCATTTGTGCACCCGCTTCGAATGCTATATCAACCCATAATCACCTGTACGTTACTTATCAAGACCATGCAATGGAGCCAGTAGGCTCTACTGGAGCCTATACTGCCTGCGATTAGGGAACACTGAAGTGAAATTACTGCGGCCGAAGCTAAACATCGATACAACAACTTTGCTTTATGTTACATGGCTGGTTAAGACTGAGGTTTGGGTTAGGGTTAGAGTTATGGTTAGATTGAAAGTTGAATTTTATTGCGAACGCAGTGAGCACTAACTATAGAAGCTGGCCTAAACTGTCTGTGTCTGTCTGTCTGTCTGTCTGTGTGTGTGTGTCACGCTGTAACACCACTGGCCTGCCACCAGAGGGCGCAGCTGTATCACACACACACACACACACACACACACACACACACACACACACACACACACACACACACACACACACACACACACACACACACACACACACACACACACACAAAACAAAAAAACTTAAAAAGAAAAAACACACGCACGCACACATACACAGTACACACACACACTAAAAAATAACTTAACTTAAAAAAAAATCAAAAAAAATAAATAATAATAATACAAAATAAAAAAAGAGAAGTTAAAAAAAACCTTAAAAAAGTACGTAATTTATTCCAATTGTTGTTATTGCAATTTAAGAGCTGCGTTCGCTTCCTGCAAGTAAGACACGCGAGTGTCTTACTTGTGTTATAGGTTTAAATACTTTATGATTTCAGTTGCTATAGTTTAAAACCTCTTGAGCCCCAATCCCCCGCCGATGGGGGCAGAGGCTGCCCACCTCATGAACAGCTCTCAGTGGGTAAATGGGGCTGGTCAAGGTCTTAGGTTCCAACTCCGATATTTTAGATTTTCCCTCCTGGACCCCCCTGGGGTTTAAGAGGTAAAAGTCTTCAATTACCATGATATGCATTTTTGTAAATGATGGTCCCATTATTTTTAAAATTGATGATAAAGTAGGGTATGCTTCCAGGGCTTTTACCGGCTCTACTGAAGACCCGCGCACGATGCCGTTCCAGCTAATAATAGCATTAGTTTCCGGTTGCTTTATGGGACCGGAAATTCCAGGATGCTGGATTTAAAAATTGCCACTTCGAAACGGGTCTGTAGAAACCATTCCACCCACTTGTGCCTCATATAATTTACAGTCTATGGTTGAGAGCTTGTAGATAGGCAACCCGAGACACAGCACAACTTCCAGGAGGTACAAACACCTCTGAATTCTCTCTCTAGCGACTCTTCATAAACACAACCTATCACTAGAATGGACAAAACCTCATACAGATGTGAAGGATAGGAAAAGGATAAGGGGCAAAGTCGGTGGCACTCGACTGTACCTCTGTCAGAAACTCCCCAAGGCGGGTTGCGATATCAAAGTATTCATCTAACCATGGGTTCCAGTGATGCTGGCTGGCTGTAGTGTGCACTGCTTGAAACAAGCCTCCACAGTTTCCAGCTGGCTTAAGAAGGCCAGCATGTAGGGAGGGCCCTGCGTATTTATTCTGTGCTGTATGCAATAATGAAGGTCAATAAAGCAGACGTAGGGAGAGAGGGCAACCTTAGCGTACGGTGCGTGTGGGCGTGCCCACGCACATATGTTTAAATGCGATGGCATGGAGATCTCGCAGCAAACGAGAAGACGAGACATCAGCAATGTGTTTGCATCCAGTGGTGGAGCATTTAAACACTTAAACCTTCCATAATTACCAAACACGACCTTTGACTCTGTACTTGGTCTGCATTTCTTTCCCTCTACTCTACATAACATCAAACCTCTTTGCTGAAAATAGTCAATCTACAAGTTCAAGATGAGCTTGTAGAACGGGTAATTTCGGCTAATGTTCCCACCAGAATGCAGTGCGTAGAGGACCCCCTGTTAAAGACCCTAGCTGTATGTGAAACAGCACATCAGCTACACTAGCCTTATAGATTTCCCTTAATGCAGTGCAACAGCGGATCACTGGCAAAACAGAGAGGCCTTCTGGGTCGTTAATCTAGCAGAAGACAGCATGGGGAGAACAAGCTGACCACACCACCTTCCATGGCATGATAGCCTCATACATTTTTCAAGGTTCGAATTTAAAAAGGAAAAAACAATTTAAACCTATATTGTTAGTGAAACGGGCCTGAGATGCAACTGTACTTGGACAGCTTTTTTCCCACCTATACACCACATCTTTGCCAAATATAGCCGATCTCCAAGCTCACAATGTGTGTGTGTGTGCGTGTGCGTGTGCGTGTGCGTGTGCGTGTGCGTGTGCGCGCGTGCGTGCGTGCGTGTGTGCGTGCGTGCGTGCGTGCGTGTGTGCGTGTGGTTCTGCTATGCTTGGCTGCATTTTAAATTCATTGTTACATTGTGAAAGTATCAAATATATTATCAAACATGTCAGATGTTTGATATTTCCCCAGAAGGAAATGCAGACCTGTATTAAATTCAGTCTGACCAGAAGCAAGGATAAAACATATCCCCACCGGAAATACACATGTATGACAGGGGGAGATATCAAAAGCAGAAGCAGGGATAGCCCCCACCCCAAGAAACTCAAACCCTATTCATTTATTTTTACATTATACAGGCGGGATTACAGGGGAGTGCAGTGCTACAGTATGTAGGCTATATGCAACCGAGTGCACCAAATTAACTGCTTTACAAATATTGCTTTGCACCCCTTCGCTGCACAATCTGCTACAACTGTGTCGAGGCTTAAAAATACATCTTTTAACACCTGTCTTCCCAGACTCTGCCCGCAAAAAAAGAAAAAAGAAAAAAGAAAAACACTGCCGCCAGCCTTTTTCCAGCATACTCCATCTTTCAACTGTCTCCAAGGCGTAGAAATCTGTCTTATAATGCGTCTCCTAACCTTCACCTCTCCCTTTTAAGCAAAGTGGATACTATAAGAGATTCACTTCAGTCTGTTAACTGAACAGGACTGGTGAATTTTCTCTTCTCTAACGTTTATTTTTTTGGAATATTAATCTGATTTCAGATCAGCACTTGGAGTGTGTCTCCATTCATGCCCGGCCATCTACATGACATGTGACAGATGTTGTAGAGCGGTGTTTTCTTAGCTGCAAACATACATTCATTAACCACATTCAACTTTTCAAATGTTTTCTTTTCCCCCTCCCTCCAACAAATTGTGAAAATAGTGGATCTACAAGCTCACAACGTGTAACAACATCACATTGACTATTTTCACTATTTTGGAAATGGGGCTCAAGTGGCAACTAAGTTTTACACAATTTTATTTTTTTCCACACCTGATTTCAAGAGCTTGCCAGACTGTATCGTCAATGGGGTGTTGTTTGTCCTAAAAATAATGACTCTGAGCCCTCTTAGATCAAACGTGTACGTTTGTATTTGAGTTGGCTAAGGAATGTGCCTCATAGTGTTATATAGGCCTATGATCAAATACGATTTTTTTTCTATCAAATCTAGGTTTATTATCTAAGATGTATATTATTTTTATTTATTTTTTACAAAACATTGGTTAATCAGTTGTTTATCACAACCATAGTCAACTCAGCACTACTTATCATTAAGTAACATTAACAACATTTTGGATATTATGTCAATAAAGCCAACCCTGATGTTCACCTCACTGAGTATCTGAAAGCCCTTGAAACTGTGGAACAAATTTCGTCAGATTGACGACAAAATATAAGCTAGCAACATACAGCTCTAAAAAATATCTTCCGGTATATTGTTTTTAGAATAGATTGCTGCTGTTTTTTCTTTCTGTTTTTTTTTTTTTTTACTGAAGTTGAACAAAAATGGTTAAAAGGAGGATTTTGCTGAGGCAGTTATAGGTTCTCCTGACCTTTTTCACAATCCCCCCCCCCCCCCCCCCTCTCTCTCTCTCTCTTATAGTATGCTATCTTATAAAGGAGAGCTATCATCAAATATGCTGACGGCTACTGTCAACGATTCAATGGATCTATTATCATCAATCTACTACTCATCATTTCATAATTACTGCACCTTCTTCCACATAGTAACACAAAATGGACAAATGCGTTCAGCCTTGCATTTGATTAAAATGTCTTTTTCTCTCTCTTCCCTTCCCACCACCATATTGTTGCTGTCGGTTTGAAACCGTTTTGATTATTTTTAAAACACTTTTAAATAGTGAAAGCTCTCAACGCATCACTTTACGATGTGCTGAGAGAGGCTGTAGATTGTCTATTTTCACAGCAAAGTAGAGCATTAATTTATGAACAAATGTAAAAAATGTAGAACAATTTGAGCTACAAGTAAACATGACAACTAAACCAATTATCTTCTATATCCTCAATTATCTTCAATTATATAGCCTTATTTTTTATGCTTGCTCCTCCTGTACTTATACTGTAACATAAACTCGTATTTATCTTCGTTAGCATGATTCTCCATCCTATACTTGCAGCCTTCTCTTAAAACATTAGCGTTCACTACCAAAGGTCAAAGCTAATAATGGCAGAGCCAAATAACCTCTTAATTGAATTCAGTGCATCTTCATTTCCCGTCTAGCTTTTGATAGTAAAGTCCCCTTGATTGGGTCATTGAGGAGGGGGGGGGGGGGGGGGGGGGGGGAACATAAGATCCCTTGTTCTAATTTATACTTATCTATAGTCTTCATTTGCACAGAAAGCAATGCCATTAGAAAAGATCCATAGGTTCCTCCTATCGACTGAGAGTCAGGCTACTTTTGAAGCAATCATATTTTATTGTACTTTGAACAAGATAGAAAGAGCTTTGCAGAGATAGAGGCATGCTTTGTGTTTTTTGCTCGCGCGCATATTCACCTAATTAACTGTGTTCTCCATCTTCCTCAGTCCAGTGGTGCAAGCCGCTGCTTTTGCGCTCTCTCTCTCTCTCTACATCACATGGCCTGACACTGTACTGTTTCATGTTGGTGAAAGGGGGAGAAAACTGGTTTTCCACATAATTAGCGATGTTTTTTTTCCTTCTAATTAGGTTATTCTACTCATTTGGCATCCTTTATCAATGTCCGGTGCTGTGGCGCTATTTAATTATTAATTTATTCATGTGTTTATTTTCAGGAGTTTGATACATGATACTCAGAGTTAAACCATAGGGGAATTATACTATACTATATATATATATATATATATATGGCCTTGCATAATTCTGTATTGATGTGCGGACGTGCCGATCTATTTTTATTTACCGGTAAGGCAGGGTAGGCCCTATCTACAGTACGTTGCCCTGTGTTTACATAGCATAACATAAATATTTTTTTAACCCATATGCCCTCCATACCAACTCTCCCAGGAAAAGGAAAATATGTAGGCCTAGTCGCATCTGTACTTAAAGTATTCTATATGAAGATAGCTTTACAAGCGAACCAAGGATCAGCCAATGGAGTCTACCAAAACGCAGCCAGTGGGCAGGGTGTTTCTGCAGGTAAATGCCAGCACACTGTGTTAAAATGTATGACATTTCCCCCCAAATCATAGATTTTCCAGAGACTTTCAACAAATGTCAAAAATAGTGAGAATAGCAGATCTACAAGCTCACAACACATCACATTGAAATGCATTGTGAGCTTGTAGATCGGCGATTATAACTCTTATTATTTGAAATAGGTATTGTGGTTAATTCATAATGTACTCCAAATGTAGTGGAGTCAAAAGTAGAATATTTGTCTTTGAAATGCAGTGAAGTGGAAGTCTCAGTATCAAATACAAATAGGCCTAATAGTTGTTTTTTTTC
>NC_136810.1:16128956-16198428 GCF_951216825.1 Electrona antarctica | reverse complement strand
TTTTTTTTCTTTTATTTTTTTTTATTTTTTACAGTACTCAAGTAAATGTACTTCACTACTGTCCACCGTCTGTTGATAAGTGTGGTTTTCATTGGAGTCCTGGCAGAAAGCTGATCTTCACGGCACAGTGAGTCACAAATCAACGGACGCAGGCTGTGTTCCCTCGGCAATGTGACGAACAGTGTCGGTCAGTGGCTTTCAGTGCACGGAATTACAATTGCCAGCCTCTCTCAGATGATGACGACATGAACTAGTGTTCTGAAGGGTCAGAGAATTAACTTCATTGCAAAAATATGTAAATTCAGCGTCAGTCACTGCTGCTTTCTATTATTAAAGTGACTGGATGGTGTGCATGATGGTTTTATATGTCTCTCACAATTATTGCATAATCATAAATATTTGAGATAATCGCAATTACGTTGTCATAACTTTGTTCCTACTTGATCTCACTGCAGCGTCACACAAAAGCATCAAAGGTAGAAAAGATCTACAAGCTCGAAATGCAGTGCAAATTAATAGTTTTGGACATATGAGGTTTCCACCTGACAGAGACAATATATGTTGCTATGCTACTGCTGAGCACGCACGCACGCACGCACGCACGCACGCACGCACGCACGCACGCACGCACGCACGCACGCACACACACAATGTAGTGTATATCTACTAGGTTACCGGTTGCTGTCTCATTCCATTGCTTGTTTTCTACCCATGCACCTTATGTATGTACTGTATATATTTGACTCTACTCTTATCAGGACAATGTGGAATATTTAACATTTATTTTACATTTAAAAGGGTCTTAAAAGTCCTCCACCGTCATCTGGACGACCTCCCCCCAAAAAAACGTGTAGAACTGCCAGGGGACCCACAGGTTGAAAACCACTGGTCTAATGGGTGAAACAGTATACCGTCAGTCACTCAGTGGGTGCTATAGGCCTATATAGGACAAGTGGGACATTAGACAGCACTACGGGAGAAACGCCACAGCTGGTTCCCGGGCCGGCGCTCTCCGCACGCTGGCATCGATAGATCAAA
This sequence comes from Electrona antarctica, assembly GCF_951216825.1. Taxonomy (NCBI): domain Eukaryota; kingdom Metazoa; phylum Chordata; class Actinopteri; order Myctophiformes; family Myctophidae; genus Electrona; species Electrona antarctica. The sequence goes on along the minus strand of NC_136810.1, from coordinate 16,197,390 downwards.
GCTAGCTCCTCCGTCTGAACCCGGAGCAGAGCTGCCTGCTTAACGGCCACAAACCCTGAAGAAGTAGGTAGCTCTGACGAGGGGGAAATAAAACAGCACAGCCACACAGGAGTTTACCCACAGGGGAGATCCTTTGCTCCTTCTGCCTTTATACTGCAATAAGCTGGCAAAATGCAAACAATTCAACAACACCGCGCTGGAGGGGTTCCGAAGGGGGCCTTCTCGCTCATACCTGGAAAATTACATTTCACGCTTTGTCTCCTTTGCGTCTTGACTTTGATGCTGTCTACCTCTCGGAGGAGGGAACATATACTATTGGTATAGAGCAAACATGTCCACTATCCTTTTAAAACTAAAACCCGCAATTCAATTCCATGTATATTCCCTTTCCATTTGCCGTGTTACTCTGAGGAATAATGAAAAATGTCAAAACGTAAAACAATGGTGAGAGAGAGAGAGAGGGAGAGAGAGAGAGAGAGACAGAGAGAGAGAGAGAGAGAGAGAGAGAGAGAGAGAGAGAGAGAGGCGCGAAGGAATTCTCAGCAGTAATTCTCAGCCCAGCCACCTGTTTGTTTCTGTTTCCTGGGAAGATGTAATCACAGCTCCAATGCATAAGGCCCTGTTTTCTCTCGTTACTTCCCGGAGCGAGGCGTTGTATTGAACCCGACAAGAGGATAGGGACATTTTTCTTTTTTGGTGTGGTGCCTCTCTCTCTGTCTCTCTCGCTATAGGGAGACATTGCGCCCCCTCCCCTCCTTAATCTAATTCCACCAGGAACGTCTCTACAGCGACGTCTCCATCTTCCATCATCCCGGGACACCTTCGCTAAGTGCGCACACCACACGCTTCCCTTGATAACACTTTCATTAATTCAGGCCGTGTCTTTTCCTTTTTTTTTGCGGCAGCGACAGCGCTCTACAGAAGATGGCTTTTATCTGAGAGAGGCTCTCGCAGCAGGGCCCCTGTGCTGCAGCCTTTCATGGTATCAGCATGCAGGGGAACGGACAGGCTGTTTAGATACCAGGAGAGGCTCAGGAAAGATTGGACACACCTTAAGAGCCACTCGGCTGCTGGGAAGACAAGGGATTTTTATCAGCTAAACACACTTCCAGCAGCACACACTGTAATACTATAGTTATTAGTATTATTATGATATGTAATATTATGTAATTTCTATATTATTATATTAAATGGCTATTTTTGTTATAATGTGCTATATACTGCATGAAAAGCAAATTAAGCGAAAGTGGTTACGTGTGTGTGTGTGTGTGTGTGTGTGTGTGTGTGTGTGTGTGTGTGTGTGTGTGTGTGTGTGTGTGTCCTGGGCATGACGTTAAACTGCTCCGTTGTAACTACCATCGTCAATGTAGTAGGTGCATGGATGCATTTGCAATTTCTGTGGACTATGTAACTTGCATACAAGAAGGCACTATTCACCAGTGGAATCTACCAACGGTCAACGCTACCTGACGGCCCCTCCCATGAACAGCTTACTGGGAAGAGAGGCAATATAGACCCGGCGGCCTTCCAGCGGTATATCCGTCCGCTGTCGGACTAACCCCGGAATAGCAATGGGTGGACTTCCAGGCACATGCATGAGAACAACTACAGAGAGTGCTTTAACACTAAGCAACAGTGCAAGACTAAGAACTTTGTTTCCTATGGTGATCCAGCCTATAGGACATACCCACGGACAGGGTTTCGACAACTTGGGATGCTTGCCCAAAGACAAGGCATGCAAGGCTGGCAAAGTGTGCCATCTCTGCTGCCCTATATGGCAGAGCTGCCACTGCTTGTGCCCAAGGAGTGCTAAGTGACATGTGTATTATATCATGAGGACATATCCATGAGTCTGTGAATGTAACCTTTACTGCACCTAAAATATTTGTGTTCCTGTATGCTTTCCCTGTGTGTGGACATAAATAAATTGTTAAACTGTGTGTGTGGTGTGTGTGTGTGTGTGTGTGTGTGTGTGTGTGTGTGTGTGTGTGTGTGTGTGTGTGTGTGTGTGTGTTACTGAACAGTTAATGAAATACGTTAAGGAAGCATTCATAAAAAGTTGAAGTTAAAGTATTAACAAGGGCTTGTGACTAAATAATAACTACCTTGCCTCCATCTTTTTAGTAGCAGTTTTGGACAGAAAAGGCAAAAAAAAACATGAAACATAAATAAATCTAATACACACATACAAATGTGTAATACAACTTTGAGTGTATGGTAGTGGCGTTTGAAAATCCGAGTGGTATAGTATGTGTGCCACACATGCTCCAATGTCTAACAGCGAGTCCCCAGTTTGATTCCCGTGCCGGCACTCCCCTGATCTCTCCCTGTTTCCTGTCTGTGTCCGTCTACTATCACTATCAATAAAGAACCGGTCAGAAAAAATAAAATAAAATAAAAAAACAGAAAGAAATACCTTTAGAAAAGAACCTTGAGTGTCTCATGGAGGAAACAATTAATTGAATAATGGAGCAACAGAAAATCATAGGATAGCATGTAACAATGTGTGATATTTACAACTTGTAAATAAGTGATCATTTGTCTTTGTTCCTATTCTTTCACAGCTTCACTGTAGGCCTATGGGCTAGTTTATGTTGATGAATAACTGTAAGCATATTGTAATGTAATAAAAAGGTAAGCTTACTCTCTTATAATATGCGTATATCTTTGTCAGTCAAATATGTTGTGTACTGTTTTTTTTCATAGAAATCAAGGATATCTTACTGGAGTTGATGAACTCAGTCAGTATCATTCATTTCAATCACTGTTGAATAAATACAGTTGTGGACAATACATTCACAGGCCGCTATACTCTGCTAGTCCACAAGAGGCAGTCCACTCTGTCCTGAATTCTGTGGGTCCTCCTGGCTGAACAGCCTCAGTGTGAGCTCAGTTGGGTCCTGATAGCTGGGGTGGGGGGGGGGGGGAGTGGGGGGGGGGGTCTCCTGGGCTTTCCATGGTCTTGACCCAGTTAAGACCGGCCTCTGACTGATGACCGATGCAGAGACCTGTCAACAAGATTTATGGAGCCGATAAACGGTAAAGTGCATCACAGAGGCGAGACAGATTATTTATACTTTTCAATAAAGTCTTTGGCTTGAGCGTTGTTATGCAAGCCCATGTGCTGCATGCTTGTTTATTTATTATATGTGACACTTTCATTCCTTTTTTGGAGAAGCAAACAAACATCACAAACTTGTCCCCCATGTCTCGGCTCCACTTTGTCTGCAAAGATGTTTTGTGTGCATGGCTAAAGTATAAGGGCCAATCAGTGCAATCAGTAATTGTTTTATTATATTGTTTGGCATTTTTTCTGTTATTCTGGTCTATGTTTCTTGTATTTTCCCTGTTGTGTTTGACTTGGTTTAGGTTATCAATAGCCGGTCATTATTCCTGTCATACGTTTTTCATTTCACTTCATGAACCTGGCTTAACCTGCATTTAGGGATGCTGCAATATTGGCTTTTTTTTGCTGATATCCAATTTTCTGATAGTGTCCAACTATTAATTTACGATACTGATCAACTGATACGATATATGCAGGCTTTTTTTCCCCACCAAAATTATAATGTCAGAACAACCTCACATATCTCCTGTCATTGATTTAACACACGATGCCTAATGTTAATGTTGTGTTTTCATCTGTCTATCTATCATGTGCTGGAAAAAGCTCAATAAACATAACGTTAAAAAAAGTAACACAGACATATTTTCTGATTTCTATGTGGGGTCACTGCTCAGTTGTGTGTGTAATTGTGTGTTATCTCATGGATAATAATCACACGGCTGCATCCATGTAAACAGTTTTCAGCACAGTGTATTAAGACAATCTATTTCCACTACAAAGACAAATGACCGTCAAAAGGCTAAGCGTCGGGTTCATACAAGCCTAACAGCGTTGGAGTGCTAACATCCTGCGGGCTGCTAACTGCCCGGCTGTTGTACTTGACATTTTCACACAAATCAGCTCCCAATCAATAGCAAAGGTTACGGCGGCAGCACTCCAGGCTGAGGTTGAAAGCTAAATGGAGTCAGTCTGCTCTGGCGTGAACTCTGGCCCTGGCCTAAACACAGCTCCATCTTCCGACGCGTCACGTGAGGGAGGGATTTCTACTTGCGGATCGATTTGAAACAACACACAAGCTTGTGCTAGTACAGTAACTTTGACCCTCAGGGCATTGGAGAGGAGGACACAGAGATTGTTATTTTTTTCAGGCAAGAACATCCAAGCATATTCATGTTTTGACTTGTGTTATGACTTGTGTTGTGACTGAGTTGCCAGGATAAATAATACTGAACATTGTTGTGGATTTTTTGGAACTCTAGTTAGCATAATCTCAGTAACAAAGACACAAGAAACCATATCTTAAAAAAGCATGAAGTGTTGCAACAATGAGGCAAAACTTAAGGCTGATGAATAGTACATTTTTTTAGAGAAATTAAATTGGTTCTATAAAAGTAAATTCATACTAATGTGTGCAACATCTCGGCAGCACCAAACAGTCGAAATTAGGACGGGTAACTCCCACCCGAACCTCTGAATGAGGTCATATTGTAGTCTGGACGGAGTCAAACCAAATCTATTTTGGCACTAAAAGCGGGCCCTTCAAGTGGGCCCTGGTCGTGAATAGGTTGTGGACTGTAGATCCTTTATCATTGAAGCTGTGAATCATGTTTAGCAGTGCTATTATTCCCTTCCGCTGAACAAACCTGCCACTCAGTTGTCTGCTCTACTGGGAAATAATCATCTAAATAAGAGAAAGTGGTGTCAATCAACTGAAGCAACCATCTGCTGAATGGGATTTAAATGCTATGTTAAACAATACTGTGTTGATTACTGTCTGTCAACTATTGCCACAGAGAGAGAAGACACCTTCAGCATGCAGGCTGAATGCACCCCTTTCACATCCCATCGACAACTATACACAGTATGTGCAGGTGTACTAACTATTGTGCAGACTCTACTACAAGGTTAATGTCATACAGTGCTCACTGTATTCACATTTAGATTAACCTCCTGCTAGTATGCACGCATAAAAATGCACACACACACACACACACACAATGCATACACACACACACACACACACACACACACACACACACACACACACACACACACACACACACACACACACACACACACACACACACACACACACACACACACACACACACACACACAAACACACACAGCTATCCTTAAATTCGTAGTTTTTACATTAAATCAAAGTCAAAATTAAAAGAAAACACCTTTGGTGCTTCAATGGTTTATACCAGTCCCCCCCAACAAACACACTCTTCTGGAATTACATTACTTTCAGATTAGCTATTTTTCTCTCTCTCTTCCTATAATTTGCTTTAGTGACCTTCATTATTGCGTACAGCACAGAATAAACAAAGCAGGAACTGCACGCACGCACACGGACATGCGCGCGTGCACACACACACACACACACACACACACACACACACACACACACACACACACACACACACACACACACACACACACACACACACACACACACACACACACACACACACACACACACACACACAGAGAGACTCGCGGCAGGAATTAAAGTACACCGTACCACACCATGACTTCCCACAAGGGTAGGGTGGAATGAATCAATGGAATTATTTAACAAAAGTCAAGAGCTCTCGGAGACATGCAGCCATGCAGCCTCCCGGATATGAGACGTGTTCCCTTGATACACAGCAAGAGAACACAAATAGATGGAGGCGTATTGGTTGGTCGACAGATCCATACATAGCTCTTTCTACATGCGACTATGCTAGATTTACATATAGTTACTCTGACAAGACTACGAACCAGTGAGAACCGGTGGTAGACCTGCATAGTGGACGGATGTTTTCTTAGCAGTGTTGTTATTGGCGGAAATTTTTGATTTTAGTTTTAGTCATAGTCCCTTCAATAGTTTTCATTTAGTCACCTGGGAAGTTTTAGTGTTAGTCTAGTTTTAGTCGACTAAATATCATAAGATTAAACTAAATCTAAATCTAATTAGACTAAATCTACAGTTGATTTAGTCGACTAGTGTATTTTGGTGGGCCTTGATGCCGTCGTAATGACTGTTTTTACACTTGCTGAAAATAGCCGATCTACAAGCTCACAACGCGTCACAGTGCGACGCGCTTTGAGCTTGTAGATCTGCTATTTTCAGCATGCAACCAAGTGTAAAATGACTTTTACTGGATCTCTTGTCCGCTATAGGCCTCGTCTACTAACCTCCTTGTATAGGCCTATATTTATTAACCCACTAGCTAGTTAATTCAGCATTCTTTTATTGATCGGTCAGGCCGGTATGGTAGGCCTGATGGTAGACCATTTTCATTTTAGTCGACGAAATCAACACTGCCTCTTAGAGAAAAGGCTCATAGGAGGCATCAATATTATAATCACGGAAATAAACAGTGTAGTAATAATTATCTGCCATGATAATACACACTTTTATTCTTTCAGCATACTGAGGGGGGCCAAGTCCCTCGATCAGTAGCACCGGGGGGCCCCCACTAGACATTTGGGGGCCTAGATGGATGGCAAACAACAAGTAAAGCCTGAAGCTCAAAGCTATATGCTGACAGCTGTATTGCTCCTCTGCTTTGGTCCCGGTCCCTGCAGGACAAACCCGCAGCCGTGCTCCATGAAGAGCTCCTGGCAGCCGCTCGTATATATATATCCGCAAAACAAATGATCTGTGCAACATGATGTCAATTGTTTTCAAGTCACATCTCGAGAGTTTGTTCTCAGCCAAGCTGTGCCATGTCTTAAGTCAACAGCAGGGGTTCCTCTTTGTTGACTGAGTCATGGCTTCAGCCACAGTTCACATCTACTGTACTGTTGCTGTCGGGTGGGTTGGAAACCTTGCATGTCCACAGAACACAATTCTTCAGAGATAGATGCAGAGCTCTACAAGCTCACAATAAGTCACAATGCGTGTAGTGTGAGCTTGTAGATCAGCTACTTTTTATATTTTTACTTGACACTCTACTTGACACTTTACTTACACACAGCATGGCGTGTCTGGAGCTAATCTCACAAACCAGTGGTGAAAAGGCAAATATTATACTTTTACTCCACTACAATTATTTGAAAACTTCAGTTACTAGATTATAATTACAAAACACACATTCAGCCCTATACATTTCGGCCATTTGAAAATTGCCGATTTACAAGCTCACAATGTGAATGATGCAACACACTGGGAGCTTGTAGAACTGCTATTTTCAAAAGATTTCTTTGAACACCTGTGAAAACATCAGCACCGTCGCCAGGCATACGCTTAACCCATGCTTATGATTTAGCTATTGAAAAATAGCAGATCTACAAGCTCATAGCGCGCCACCGAGTGGCGCGCTACGAGCTTGTAGGTCTGCTATTTTTGAAAAATCGAAGAACGACTGACATAGAAACATAGCTTTTTCAGAAAACTGTCAGGATGTAGAAGACATTTTTAGAATCTGATCTCAGGTCAAAATGGGTTAAGACGCAACAAAATGCGCCGAGCCGATCCTCATAATAATACATTTCTTGTCTTAACTGTCTCAGTGCCACAGGACGCCTTTGGACGCCTCCCCCTGGTGGCCGCGAGTGCCATTGGCGCCTTTGGACGCCTTTTTGAAAAGAAAAAATCCATATTTTGCATGTCAGGTGATGACATGCACATTACATGCACAATAGAATTTAATTTTCTTTCTTTTATTTATAATGGGCTTCGGTGGCAACGAGGGCCAAAACTGGTGTTCACCAGGTGGCACTGAATGAGTTTTTTAATAACAAGCGTTCTCATGGATTTGCATACTCAATGTGGATCTGCTCAGAGCTGAAGCACTGCAGCAGCTCTTCACTGCCTGGTCTACCAGTGAGTTTAAGTGTTATTTAGCACCAACATTAGGACAAATCAAAGTTATCAAATGGCGAAAGTAGCCGATCTGCATGAGGAAACAAACATATCATGCGTGTGAGGCAACCAAATAGTCTGTGCGGTGCCCCTGCCAAAACTACAACATTTCAAATGACAGCACTGCACTCCCTGTGGTGGTGGGTAAAAAAGAGAAAGAAAAGAATAATCACACGTAATAATTTGTGCCTTTTCATGACGGACAAATTGCAGACCGAATCTTCAAATTTATAATGGAAGTCAAAGGGGTTCTGATAAGGCTGAGACCTAGCTTGGCCAAATTTAGATTCTAGACTCTTACAATAAATGCATCACGTCTCCCTCTCAGAGTGTGTGTGTGTGTGTGTGTGTGTGTGTGTGTGTGTGTGTGTGTGTGTGTGTGTGTGTGTGTGTGTGTGTGTGTGTGTGTGTGTGTGTGTGTGTGTCTGTATTACACGTAATTCGAGAACTGTTCACCCCACCAACTTCAAATTTGACACACGCGTTCCACACCACCACAGGGAGTGCAATGCCCAGCCTTGAGTTGGTCGGATAAACGGTTGTCCAGAACCGCCTCCAAAGCCTCTGCAGGGTCCGGCTTTGCCAGTGCACCTAATGAGCCTATGTCCCCTCACCTCTTTGCATCAGTCAATAAGGGCCTTTCTCGGCCCCACCCCTCTCCCATTTGTTTATATTGTGTTTAGGATCCAAGATGGCTGCAGCACCAGGAGGGGGTGGGGCGGAGGTGAGCGGGCGGGGTCAACAAATGCCCTTACTGGGCTGCGTTCAAGACACTTGCCTTGTGTCTGACACCTGACTTGTGTCTGAATACAGCTTTGATGGATGTGTTCTGCCCCCCTCCCCCCATCAAACAAAGTTTTTGGTCAAACCATATGGGCTTCCATTGGAAATGCATTGGAGCGGCCATTAAACACAGACACAAGACAAACACAAGACAGGTGTCTTGAATGTGTGAACGCAGCCCAGTAAGGGCATATGTCGACCCCACCCGATCACCTCCACCCCACCCCCTCCTGGTGCTGGGGCCATCTTGGATCCTAAACACAAACAAATGGGAGAAGGGTGGGGCTGAGAAAGGCCCTTATTGATTGCCATGGCAACCCTACACCTGCCATTTGATTACTTAACCAGTCTAACCAAACTAAATCAACTGTTGATTTAGTCAACTAAAACCATTATGACATTTAGTCAACTAAAACCAGACTAAAACTAAAACATGTCAAGTGAATAAAATGTGAAAAACTATGTCTAAAACTATGTCCATCATTTGCTGTTAAATGTGACTAATCTCACAAACGACTGGATGGATCAAGGCCAAGCTTTGTATATAAGCTGCCAACAAGTCACAAGAGTACCACCACATACAGTATGATTTATACTTTTTGAGTGTTGGCTCTGCATGCTAATGTCTAATCCTCCCACACAAGACACGGAAAACACATAAACTACAGAGTTTAAACCATTTAATGACTCTAAAACCCCTATCTGTTGGAATGAAAATCTTACCGATATTCAACATTCAAAGATATTGGGGAAAACAAGAGAAAGAAAATAATAATCACACGTATTGTGCTCACGTGTGCCTTCTCATGACAGACACATTTCAGAACTTATCTTCAATTTTATAATGGAAGTCAAAGGGGTTCTGATCATAGATCTGATCTTAGATTAACCTCCTGCTAGTATGCACGCATAAAAATGCACACACACACACACAATGCATGCACACGCTGCTGCACACACACACACACACACACACACACACACACACCCATGTGGATTGAGGGGCGCTCTTATCGTCATATTTCATCATACATCATCTCATTCCGGCCAATTAGAATTTGCGTCCTTACCTTCGTCTTCAATGTTTGTGTTTACACAAACACTCAAAACTGGCCATTCATTATCAATGTCATTTAAAGACCTAGTGAAATGAAAAATACGTTTTTCACACATTTAGACCATATCCGTGGTCATCATATGGCCATACCTAACAATGGAAGCCAAACAAATTGGAACATTTTCATTTGTGTATTTTCATATCAAAAGTATCAAATGAAAACTTTCTGTGTGATGAAGAGTGTAGAGGCTCACATGCATATTAATGAATCTTGATTAAATTCACCTGTGATTCCCATTGCTGCGTCGTCCTCCAAACACAGGTGGTTTTGATTACAGAACTACTCCGTTTTTAATCCCATCCAAGATGACATCGAGACAGTGTATTACTCGTTTTAAACTTAATCATCACGCTAAAATATGTATCTGAAATCATTATAGGTTATAAATAAGCCATGAGCTTTGCTGCCTGTGTCTCTGTCACTTTGTAAACAACACTCTGTACTGTGCATGTCCATGCATGAGACGGAGCAACATCCCATAGCCTGAAGGGATGCGACGCTCTGATTGGTTCAGAAAGTCAGTGCCTGCCATTTGAGGCTGAAACTTCAAAATAAAATGCTCAAATTAACAATTTCATCCCGTCTTTAATGTTTGTGTTGGGACAAACACTCAAAACTGGCCATTCATTATCAATGGCATTTAATGTTTGTGATGGGACAAAGTTTGTGTTTACACGCACACTAAAGGCTGGACATAGAGGTGCTAGTTCCCCTCAAAACAATAGATGCCTCATTGGCCGCTGCAGTTCATTGGAGCCACGTGTATCGCATTGTAAGGAGGAAGTCAAGCGGAGGTGCGGAAGGCACGCTGCATCGCTGACACTCAAGTGACTACTGGCCAATCACAGCACGTCTTTTCCGGGACTTATCAATTCAATCCAAAGGAGCTTTATTGGCATGAGAAAACAAACGTTTACATTGCCTCTGATTGGCGTACCGAACGTCCCCTTCTATGACGCATGCGGAAGCTTGGCAAGCTTCTGCTATGCTTCCGCGTGGCGCAAGCGTGCGTCTTGCCTCCTCTCGAGATACACACGCCCCAATTCCAGGAATGAATGGAGAGAAGGACATAAGAACAAAACATGTGCTAGAGATCTGTAGGAGCCTGATGGCATCTCTCACACATAGGATCAACATATGGAAACAAGGACAAAGAGACTAGCAGGACACTGCCATGCCAAAGACATCAAGAACTGCCAGCCAGAAAATTGGCTGGACGCAATGATGGAGGGCTCGGCTGAGAACGACCTACAGAGATCTTACTAATCCTTCCTTCCTACACAGGATTAATTCCTTTTTCTCAAGTCACTGATTCCTTACTGTCTACAATAATCAAGGTTCATGTAATCAATCATTGTTCAAGATGTATGGCCGGCTGAGTGACTAATGGTAATATTATGCCACAGTGTCATTTGGTGCTGTTAACCGATCTGTCGGCCGCACATGGGAAATCAAGCTTGTGGCAGAAATCGCAATATCCTTAATGGATGCTCCGCCGCACGGCGAAAATAGCCGATTTACAAGATCATGGCGCGTTACATCTGCACTGCGGCGTGAGCTCGTAAATCGTCAATTCTCATACCAACATATGACGAAGTCAAAATCAGGCATAAGAACAGGACAGTATGTTTTATTGCAATATGTGTATTTTAACAATCATGCATTTATTGAACTCTCTCTATCTCTCTCTCTATGTGTCCATGCTACCTTGTTATAAAAAAGATCACCGGAAAAAACATAATGAAGTCCATGCGACATGTGCGGCAGTGTGTCTTCATTAAATAAATAAATGTTGTAAACACTAACTGAATACAAAGTGTATTGTATAACTTGCTGACAATGGAATGCAAGGTTAACTATTGTTTGCATGAGTGAAACATGCATATATATAAACCCTGTTACCGATGCTATAGTTCAAACTTGTCCCAGAACGGGGTAATTTTATCCATTAAATCATAGCGCCCAATCGATTTATAGCAACGGAGCACTTTTACCAATGGACCGGAAGTTATACCGGATGGGCTGGAGCAGCTAAATGTAGCCAAAACACTCTAAAGGCGATCGACAACAACGGGAGGCATGATTAAATCTAACGCGACTAGCGACTGGACAGCGGGGGGGCGTCTATTCGTCTAACACAGGATCTTTTCTTAGAATTGGACGGGATGATTTAGATCGCAAGTTATTAACGTTTTTTAAGATTTTCGTTGTCGTCGGCTAAACAGGGGGGGGGGGACATTTTCGATGACGTCCCACTGTTGTGCAACATCGAGAATTGCGCAACAGGCGCTCCTAGGCTGTGGAGCGATGCGATCGGTTTTCATATCAATAAACTTTGTCTTTTTGATAAAACTTCGTCCTGGGCGCTGGGTGTTACTAATAGAAAGGACGGTGAACTTCGTCCTGGACGGTGTTAAGTATGGAACCATTATGGAATCATAATAATACAACAAAAATGTTATGTTCTTCCCGCTCGGCTCTCTCTCTATGTCCCTGTCTCTCTCTTTCTTGACGAGCTGTGACTTGATAAAGCGCAGCCCTCGTCATGCAGATGAAGGGAGTTGCGTGGGGAAATAATCTGTGGTGAGTGGCTTTGCAGTGCATTCAATGCATCACTCTTCCCTCTGAGTGCTCCGCTATGTCGTCCATAATAATTTTGTCCTTTTTTTCCTTCCCATCCTCCATATATTCCCCCACTGCCACATGTGCCTATATTGCAGATGCCGCTGCGCACGCGCACACACACACACACACACACACACACACACACACACACACACACACACACACACACACACACACACACACACACACACACACACACACACACACACACACACACAGACGCACATACACATCCCTTAATATGCAAACACACAGCTGCGTACTGTACACAGTGTATAGTCACTCACGTGCATTGATGCACACTTGCACACGTGTGCGCACACATTGCGAAAACCACACATTATGTCTGGGAATGCACACACGGCACACGCACGACCCACAAAACAAGTCAACCTACGATTCTTCTATAGTGTGGGTAGCATGTTTTAAAGAATCCCTAGGGTGGGGGGCAGCTAAGCAGCTTTGATACTCAAAGGGCGACTTCGGTGCCAACACAGCAAAGGCACGGCCGTACTGTCAGCCATTCTTAAACTTCATGTATGCTACATGCCTGCCTGTCACTTGTGGAGCAATAGAAAGCTCCTGTTGTAAAGGGATTCTGCTAACTAACTAACTACAACTGACTTTCAGATCTGAGTGACCTGGTGCTAGGAGAGGTTAGGGTTTCCATAGACAATGACCAGTTGGCCTTCCATTTTCCCTTTGTAGCAAATGGGAGAGGAATTGAGCGTCAGTAACAGCCAGTGGCAAATTTTGTTGAGTTCTCAACATATTATTTATTTTTTGTACTTTACTTGTTTGTTTGAATCTTTGTATACTTGGATGACTTTCACTCCAGTACATTTCAAAGAAAATAATTTGTGTTTTATTTTTTGGTAAATTACCGCCCCACTTCAATCATACTGCAGCGTCAGTCAGCGGAAGTAGCAGATCCACATGCTCGGAACATGGCGCGAAGCGACATATTTTGAGCTTGTAGATATGCTGCTTTTGCTATTTTGCTAAGTACTGGGGCTGAGTGAGTTCTTTGTCCTCCACGGCCATATCTACTGTCACCAGACAAGTGCAATGGGCTGAGCAAAAGCTTTACAGGCAAAATGCTAATGCATTTGCCAATTCACTGGCCACATTTCGATTAGAATCCACCGTTACGGCTGGCCATTAACATTCAGTACTACCACAAGAAGACCATTTAGGCTCCATTCTAAATGTACCATAGAATCCCTATAGCGCTAAGAACGCTATTCCTGTAAAGACATTTGGTGGCGAGCAAGGAAGCTTATGAAAGGAAGGGACGTGAGTCACGTGACTGGACGCCGGGGATGTGCCATGACGCTCATGGGTGGCACACCTCGCATCGGATGTTCGATGAAATACGTGGCAAACTGGCAGTGAATGGAGCCGGCTGGACCAGCTCATGAACAAACACTATTATGAACGATTGAACATATCACGTTGTTTTCTAATAACTTGCTTTCCGATGTGCACAGTATTATTTTATTGAGGCATCTAAACAGTGGCAGGTATCGTTTCTGTCTCGGAGGAATCGCGAAATTTGGTTGCCAGACAGGAAACGATGGACGGTCTCGATACTTGGCACGTTCAGAAACATACTTTGTGCTCTTTAGATACCTATATAAAATTACACTGTATTGAAAAGCAACACAGCAGACAACAATGTGTTATACGTCTTCTTTTTTCCAGAAGCTATTATTTTATAATGGTCTCAATCATTCAGAAATAGTGTTTGTTCATATGCTTGTCCACTCGGCTCCATTGACTCCAATGTATTCCACCAGAGTCAGCAGTTTGCCACCCAGTGTGACGAATATGCCAGCTCGAATTGCAGGGTAGAGAAAATGGCATTGGAGAACTTTCCTCCTAAGCTTCCTTGGTGACGAGGGGAGGAAAAAAAGAGGGGGCCAAGTACAGGCCCCCGAGTGTATTCTCAAAGTCATTGAGGGGTCCTTGAGGTGGTTCAAGGGAGACCCCCAGCAATCAGTTTAACCACTTATATTGTTGCCATCGGGCAGAAACCTCTTATCTCCATAGTTTAACCGTAGATTAATGCCCTACTTATAGGCATACTACAGCATCACACAAAAGTATCAAAAGTAGCAGATCCACAAGCTTGAATTTCCTGGGTCATTCACCCAGGCCTTTTCCTTTCTTTTGAAAACAAAATAGTCCGTGAGGCTACTGGCAACACTGCTGAGTGCTGTATCACTTCCTGTATCTGCACCTGCAGGTTGGAGTCTATTATTTCCAATGGAAGAAAAGCGTGAACGTCAACACATGCTTCTGAACCATTCTTTAGCCCCATGGTCACTGAACTAAATATTGGACCCAATCGCAACAAGCCACACAATCTTCCCAAGATTTTCATACTAAAATGGCTTTTTAGTTGTTTAGCTTTTAGAGACAAATCAGGAGAAAATCGACTTCATAATCAACTGTTCTCTGTCCCAGCAACACACATAGGACGTTCACAAGATTTGCCATCATCATACACTGGCACTTTTTGCAGGATTTGTGTACTATTTTACCTCTAGTGGCTCCAATTACTTACTAGGGTGGATATGACCAGATATTGCTTAGCAGGAGGACAATGGCACCGCCCTGGAGAAGGGTGAATATAGAGTTTAACTTATTAATACCTCAACCAGAGGTGACTGCAGAGAGAAAATGATCATGCTGTGTTATCTTGACCAGCAGCTCTTGTAATATGTGGTTTGTGTCTAATGCCAGTTGTCTTCATTCTCATATGGCTCTGCTGGCCTTTATCATCCATACGCCATGCTCCAGTGAGCCATTACCTGCCTCCTCGCACAAATCAAAGCACCACCCAAAGATCATCTCTGACGATTACCAAATGACCTGAAATCAAATATGTCAGTTTGACTAATGGCAGCAACACGGCAACACACAACACGGTGTGCACATGCATGTGTGCGCGAGCGCGCTCGGGCGCATGTGTGTGTGCTACGCGTGTGTCCTTTTGCCTGCCCGTGTGCACACAAGCATGCAAATGTGTTCCAAAAGCCAACGTGCAATAATCTATTGTTAACGACATCATTGGATTTCAACCGAATAGAGAAGCGCTGATAAACTCCTGCAAAGCCCTGTGCAGTGTTCTATGAACACTCAAACATTAGGCGCAATAAAAAAACAAGGGTTCTTAATTGGACATCAAAATGGGCGTCTACGCATAAGTACAACAATGTCTACTAAACATCCAAATATTCCATGTAGCGTTTCACAATTTATTCTCCTTAGTGCTAAATGCGACGTAACGGCACGTGTCACTTTGCAAAACACGCAAGGAAATTGGAGACAGCTGTCACAGTCGGGGTGTATAACTAACTATTATGAGAACTCTTCCATTAGCTGGCTTTCGATAAGTGTTCACTGGGTGGAAAGATAATCAATTTCACTAGCTTCTCTCAATACAATCACAACAACGAGAAATTGTGTTTTTTTCCCCCGCTTTGCATTCGTCTCCGTCTGGCTCTCGCAAAAAATGTGATGAGAAATGAGTTTTGCTTTGACAGTTTGCTTAAAGTGTCTTGCGTGGCAGTGACAGGTGTCTCTAGAATGTCTTGAAGAGTAAGCGGGCAGATAAGTCAGTAGGACTTATAGTTGTAATGTATACCAACACTCTGCTGCACTGCTTGTAAAGACAACAGTATCCGCCAACCTTGAATGCTAAACATGTCATTACAGCTGTTTATGTATAGTAAATAACCAGCCGACTACCTGAAATTCAAATAAGGAGGGGCACCTGACCAGACGGCCCTTAAGAAAGAGATACAAAAAATATCATGTAGTATATCAATATGTATATATGCCGATTGCATTAACCTATTCAGGGCGGGAACCCCTTTTGGTGTTTTAAACATATTTTCAGATGTGGGTCCGCAGCCAAATACATATAATTCTTGGGGTCCTTGACATGATACAAACAGATAAATCCACCTCAAACTTGTCATTCGGTGTCTTTAATGACTTTAATTACTTGAGAACAATTATTCTCATGGTGTAGTTTTTGTATTAGCCTATTCATACTAAACGCTTTACCCTGAATACTTTAATTTAATTTATTTAACTTAAACCACCAGGGCTGGTTTTGAAGGTATTATATTAATATACCAAATATTTTATAATAGATATACATATGGGTAGTATATGAACCCATGAAGATTTTACATGGACTTACTAATTTAAACTTATACTAATTTTAAAAGGTATACTTTTGACTTGTGTAAAAGTACTCATGGTATTACTCCACTTTTCCTGGTTGCAGGGCTTTTACCGGCCTAACAAGATTATTATTGTTTTTTCTCTTATCTGACAACTGACCAGATATTCCAATTAAGGTTAATGATTCTAAGTTATAATAGCATTCCATAATTTGCCGACATATGGACATATAAAACTTCCCTAGGTACCGTCATTCTTTCACTTCTATCTTACATCTGGTAAAAAGGGTATCTTAAATGCCCGTCATGGTTATCCGTGTCAGATTCATGTGATCATTACATTTAGGCTTAAACACCTGTTTCTAATTATTTAGCTATCGAAGTTCACTGATTACTGATGATCAATACATCAATATACCTATATATATATATAAAATTACATCAATATCCCTGCTCTTAAATGGTTGTCTTCTGAGGTGCTGAGCAGGGAGTATATGTATAGCAGAGCCTGAGTGCCAAGATCAAGTAATCACACAAATGTTATAAATGCATTGTTCTCAAGCTATATCAATGTTCTCAATCTATTTGGGTTAGTTAACATAACTTTTACTTAAGTCCAAAATCTAAGTTCTGAGACGAGTTCTTGATGTTGGAAACAATCTCCACTTGATCAGTATTCACTTGAGTATAATAATGTGTCCACTGTTGACACATAGAGAAGATAGCTGCCGTGAAACAAACAGAGCCCAAACCAAGACGGCGTCTAATTGCACACCTAATTAACTGTAGAGCCATACGTGCGTCTTTGAGCTGTATTAATGTCCCATATCAATGAACTACACCTGAAACACCTGCAAACACTGCATCATCACCACCAGCACACCCTTCTGATTAATTGATGCCTGGTGTGCATGCAGATCTATAGGATCATATGACCGCAACAGAAATATAAGTCCATTTGTTCAAAGGAGAGAGAGAGAGAGAGAGAGAGAGAGAGAGAGAGAGAGAGAGAGAGAGAGAGAGAGAGAGAGAGAGAGAGAGAGAGAGAGAGAGAGAGAGAGAGAGAGAGAGAGAGAAAGACGGAGAGAGAGGACATTTGTAATCACTTCATTCATCAATACGGTTACATTCATCCAAGAGTTCTCGTGTTGTTTGTTGTCCCCTGGGACAGAAATGAGCTAGAGGAAAGTGGAGAGAGAGAGAGAGAGAGAGAGAGGGGAAAAAGAAAAAGGACTACATTTGGAGATTGGAGGCAAGCAGAACAGACTGGGCTGCAATTAAATCGTTGCTGTCGCCTGGAAACCTTGTATGTCCAACACTGTTATGTCAGGAAAAAGGAAGAAACTGTGTTCCAATCAGGGCTCCTTCAAATGTGTCTGTACAGAGAACCCAGAACAAAGAGGGAGAACTGAAGCGCAATAAACATGCTGGACGATAATGGGTACTGCAGCGTATTACGCCTGGGAGGAGACACATGATCGATCCAAAATGGTTTTCTTACTATTTTATCACAAAAGGACTAATGGGCTCCGTACTAATGCATAATTTGTACAGATGTAAGAGGATACTATTTAAGATAATCGTCTTTGACAAGTGGAAACCTCATACTGTATGTCCAAAACTGTTAAGATTCAAAGTCAAAAACGGCAAAAGTAGCATATCGACAAGCTAGAAATAAGAAATTCCACCAATAATGGAATGAACAAAGAGAGGGATAGTAGGTAGAAAGTGCTTAAAATGAGCACAGATCAGCTGCATAAATGCCAATACCAATATGTCATCGAAAAGTCAAATAATGGCTCTACTTAATGTCCTACACCAAAAACTGTAATCCTTGCAGCACTAGTCTCCAGGATTTTTAAGTACCCTTGAACAACTCCGAAAGAAACACAGTTTTATTTTTCCTGGAGGTAATAGCTTTTTCCTCTTTATAGTTTTATTAAGGGAGCGGTCCTGTCCTGCTATTCTGATGGATCTGCTCACTGCATGGCTAACATTAGAATAATGTATAATAAATGCAGCTGGGGGCTTTTTCTTTCTTTTTCTGCTTTATTTAGACGCAATAGTAAGAGACAGCAAAGTGAGGGCAAGAGAAGTGGGGAAGGACATTCAGCAGAGGTCCCCTGCTGGAATTGACCCGGGCCATGTTGATGTTGATTGTGTGGTCAACGCACTATCCGTCCAGCCACCGGCTGCACTTATACTGCACAGCTATCATGTGACAGCATGGGCAGAGAGTAACATAGGACACAATAAAATATAATTTTGTCCAATCTGTATGGTAGAGTAAGTTAATACAATACCAGTAAGACGCCCTGGGGGCGAGAAGCGACCTCGCCCTAAAGGGGTGGTTGTATTTTTTGTCTTCCTGCTCTTCTAAAGAGGGTATGCGCGTGACATCATCATCAAACCAGGAAGTTATGCAGGAACGCCTACTGAGTGGCAAATAACGACTTTCTGGCCTTGACAGCCCATACATCCACACAGAAAAGTCATATCTGATTGCATTAAACAACATTAAACGATGTTAAACTCACTTTGCCTGTTGCTTTGCCACTCGATGTGCCATTCACTTTAAGCATGCGCATACTCTCTATTGGCATGTAGATCGCCATGTCCTCTCACCTAGACACAGGATCTGACACAAATTTTGATCTGATTGTCAAGATTAAATGTATTCCCTGAGCAACCTGCAGGCAGGACTCTATTAGCTCAATGGCAAACATTTTAGAACTTGCGAAGGAAACTGGATTCAAATCCAGGGTAGAAGAGGAAAGGAACCTAGTGTAGCTTTAAGTAAAACATTTGAGTACTTCTTCCCACCACTCTCTTTACAAGTTATTTTTAATCTACGTCCAAATAAATAAATACAAAAAAATAAAATGAAACACTGAAATGTGAGTCTGTCATAAAGAGCACAATGACTGGGTTACAGCTGCTGTACCTGCCTTGACATCAAAGCTACATGTAGCATTACAAATATGTTCAGTGTAATGCTAATGCATTATGTCAACTTGTCAACTCTATACCCTCCCAGCTAAATAAAAGCACTGCTTTTGCATTTCAGCAACCTATTTATGACTTACCGTATTTATTTATAAGTATGGTATTAACCTATTTATATACAGAATATTATACAGCTATTTTATTGTTTAATTATCGACTCTGGTTCAAGGAATATACATTTTATGATGATATACCGGTATCTAAGTGATAATACAAATACTGATGTATCATTCTTATGTAGGATAGGCTAATTAATACATGAATATGTTATTTTAAAAGCTTGAAAAACCCATACTCCAAATTGCAATGACATTACTAGCCTTTGCTAAGTCTAGAGTTGCTCCATTGATAATGAATGCAACCCTTAAACACCAACCTTAAAAAGTCATCCAGGAAAAGATCACAATTATCTTTTATTTTACACTGTTTCTAATTGAATGTATTGGAGCTTTACATTTTGTGCGACATTCTGCACTTAGGTGCAGAGATAAATGATGCTTTTGCTTTGTCCTAAATGCATAGGAATAAGCCAAGCCTAAAACAATTCTAATATACTCCTAAAATAGGCCTTAACAGCAGTGGTGTGAAAGCACAAATATGTATGTATTTAAAGCAGTAGGCAACATTTTTGACATGAAGTGCCACGTTTTTATTTTCTTCACATTCTGTGTGCCATATCAACACAACATTTAATTAAAGCTGCAAGCAGCGATTACCGGGCCCTCGCAGGGAGAATAGCTAAGTAATTCTAATGAAGCAACCGAGACAAACTGTTTAAGTTATATGGCAAAAGACAGAAAGAATTGAATATTGACCAATCGGAATTGGGGGCAGGGCTATATGACTCCAATAAAGGACAAGGATTCTCGACCAAATCTGGGGATTCAACTCACAAGTCTGTACGACAAACCGTAGAAAATATTGACCAATCAGAAGTGTAACACAACTGAAGGACAAGGACCCACAAATCAATCAAGTGATGCGACTCACTAGTGGATGCCCAATGTTGGAGCCCCGAGCCCTTCTGGTCAAAGCTGGAACTGCAGGCGGGTGAAATACATGCACGAGCAAGGGAGTGCACCGCTGGGTCTTTGCTTTGTGAACGCGTGAGGTGACATGATGTAGAGGTACCACGAGAGCAGCGGGAGGCCAGTGTGAGAGGTACTCGAATAGGAACCAACCAATTATATCGAGCCAACAGAGGTACTTCCGGCAGATTTCCGGTTGCTTCAAAATGCCACTGAGCAACTTCCATTGAAATGAACAGCTGGGGGCGGGGCTATCTAGTTTATTACTCTATGATCTGAGTCCATCGCCCACAAATCTGCATTGGCAATCAGCTGAAAAGTTAGGCTGCATAGCAAAAAATAAAAACTTGACCTTGTAAATTGGCTATTTTCACTTTGTTTGGTGTTGAAGTTTGACGCTTCGCTACGGACACGCTGTTTTACGGAAAGTTGCATTTTGTTAACATGTCATCGTTAAGGTCTCTTTGTGTACGCTGAGTTAGTTTGAGGTGGATGTGACAATCCTCCTAGGAGGAGTTTGTTAAAGTACAACCCGTGAAAATGGCTTGAAATGCACACAAATTCCACTAAAATTGTAAAATAGCTTACTTCCTCTTGGGTGTAGGTCATGGCTCCAAGAGCCTTTTTAGTTTTTTGTATGTCAGGACATGATACAGGTGTGTACCAAGTTGCATACATATACAGTAGGTGAAACCATATTGTGGGGCGTCAAGAGCAGACCTTTGTAGGGGGGGCAATTGAGCCATTAGGCCACACCCCTTTTTAAATAGATATTTTTGCCACTTGTGACATGTGTGCAAAGTTGCACAAAAATGCACGCGCGCGCACTCACGCACGCACGCACGCACGCAGTCACGCACGCACGCACGCACGCACGCACGCACGCACGCACACACACACACACACACACACACACACACACACACACACACACACACACACACACACACACACACACACACACACACACACACACACACACACACACACACACACACACACACGGACGGAGTGCAAAACATACTCTCTCCCCATGCCTTCGGCCTGGTGGAGACAAAGCCCTGCATTATAGACATGGGATGCATATAGCAAGCAGAAGTTTAATCTGCAACACGATGTTATACAGTATGCAGTCGGGTGTCCCTGCTTCATCTCTCTCTCAGCTAGGGGGTCTTTGACTTGAACAACTTTGAAGACCTCTAGCCTTCAACAGATTCAGAAAGAAAAACACATTGTGAACCTTCAGAAGCACTAGCCAGAAAACACTTGAAACAAGTGTCCCTGCTATATGCAAAATATGTCCTTTCGGTGTCCTTCTGTCTGCCACAAAAGGTCTCGTACACTGTTTCAAATTCGCAGCTCTGGAGAGCAACCAGATGGCAGATATAGGCACACATTTTAAAAATAAATCCATTTTTAGTGTGTATGCTAAATTAACAGTCAGAGTGTTTTTTTTCTGCTGAGCAAGAGGTCTCTTTTGTGTCCATTCCCAGCCCTTTACTGCTGGCTATGTTGGTTACAATAATATGATTACATCCAACAGAATACCGCACTTCAGCAAAAACAGCGGTTAATCTGTTTGGCCTCCCTTTGTTATTCGTTCATTCATTCATCCCCCGCTCGCAATAACACCGTTTCATGTCTCTCTCCACTTTCTCACGCCGAAATCAATAACCCGCTTCCCGGTGTCGTCTGTGTCAAATCCGCACAAAACGAGAAATGTTTATCTGTTTTGCTTGTGTTTTTTTCCTTCTTCTGCTTTTGCCTTCAAGACTTCAAAAAATAAAATAAAGTCCCTGTTATTCAATTTCCCGCAGTGCGCGTGATGTCGAGTGACAGCTGTTGACGCTGTGATTAGATAGAGATGTCACGCACCCCCTTTCGAAGGGATCACAGTCACAGGTGTAAATATTAAACTTCAACACTCCTCCTGCGCTGACTGGAAGAGGAAATCTTTACCTTAGTGGAAATGTGGAAGCCTATTTTAACCCACTTACTGTAGACCTGATAACGATAACGTTTTCGTTCTCAAACATTTTCATGTCAAGGACATCTGAAAATATGTTGTTCCAGGGACCCCACAGAAGCACATATGAGTTAAAAATGTTCGCTCTGAAAGAATATTTATTAAAATATTTGCGCCACATTTTCACGATTTTTCAAAAATAGCACACCTACAAGCTAATTCCTAAAAAAAAAAGATAAATTAAGTTGGGAACTTCTCCTTTGGTCCACCCATTCCTAAAACATGTGAGAATAACCCAGTGAAGAAAAAAATGAAAATTTAAAAAAGTGTATTGTGGATGTATTGGGATCTTTCTCTATCACACTGTCACTGAGCATCATGAAGGTACTGAAAGACCCACCCACCTCAGACATCAGCAACATTATGAGAAGTACAAAAATATAATCGTCCGGAGAGCTAATATGCTCAAAGCGTCCCCCATCTTTGGTGGCAATTTACAGTGTGTTCTTAACTCTTACAATAGAACAACAACAACTGAGATACAATGGCATAACACTCCCTTTCTGTGCCTGGCAACAAACCAGGTCACAGTAATCAGGTAGCATTTTCACGCAACATCAAAAGCAGAAATCTGTGACTATACCTGGAATAGAATAAATCCTCATCATGCCAGACAACAAACATGCTTCCGAGTCCCAGCCGTCATCTCTCAAGTCCTAACCTTTTCAAATTCAGAAGAATGTGTGCCAGAACCTGTCCTGCATTGGCCTTTTGTTATATTATCCACTATACAATAATAGACGCCAACCTAAAGAATAGTACCGTTGCTGTTGGGAGGAAACCTTGTTATGTCCAAAACTGTTACTGTTCAGGACATGGGGGCAAAAGAAGGACCTGGGTTCCAACGCATTTAGTCACAAGCTCTTGTTAATAGCTACTTTTCTTTGGTTCAATATTTATACTATACCCACAGGTAAAATTATACCACTTTCACTCTTTTTCAAAAAGAGCGAAAACAGCAGACAGCAAACACAGGCTTTGTGAACTTGTAGATCGGCACATTTCTGCTACCTCCGTGTGACACTGTAATATGACGAAGTAGGACATTCATTTACGGGAACAAACAAGAAAGAAGCATACAGTACACAGTTGAAATATGGACATATGAGGTTATTCTGCCCCAACTACAACAATATAATGAAACAAATGCATACAGATTGTACACAACCTCAAATATAGATGGACTGAGCACAGTCAGTACATTGTATCCCACTGAGAATGATGATGATGATGTTTCTACCAGCTGTTTGCCATTGTCCCCGGTTGGCATCCCAAAACAGGGGAGGAACGCAGGTGATGAAATGCCATGCAACTGCTGTCGTCTCCTACACCAGATGATGCCTGGAACTCCACTCTTTTTGGAGAGTTGTGAGTCAACTCACTCCCAGAAACCAGTGGTGGAAAGTTATTAGTACTTAAGCACTGTAGCTTAGAGCAATATTGATGGATGTTAACTTTACTAGAATATTTACACTTTTACTTCAACTTCACTACATCTAAGAAGCAAATATTGTAGGCTGCCTAGGCTACTTTTACCGTGCTGCAGTTATTTTACCGTTTTAGTTAATAATTACTTTGAAGATGTAGATTATTAAAACAAAACATACTGTGCATTAACAACTTCAGCCGTATACATATATCTTATCTACAGATTGTATTTCTGCTATTTTCAAATGATTTTATTATTACATTTTCAAATCTTATTCTGTGTAATGGTTTAATTTACTTGAAGTATATTTTGATGCCATATAGAGTATTTCTACATTGTGGTATTGCTACTTTCACTCAAGTAAATAACCAGAGTATTTCTTCCTCCCTGAGAGGAACCAGATACATAATGTATGTGGACTGTGTTAACATTTGCTTCCCAGCATGCTTACTAACTGCAGTGTGCCATGTGCAACTGAAGGGCTCGATTGTGCCCGAAAAGAGACGATCTACAAGCTCACGACACATCGCCAGCATGATGCAGTGTGAGCTTGTAGATCTGCTAATTTGTGGCACGCGACAAAAGTGCAAACAAAGTGCAAACAAAAGTATGAATCTGACTTTCAAGCTCTTTAGTTTAGACCGTTTAGACCGTTCTCCATTTCACCCGTAAGGGAGCAGAACCCTCAGATCAGATGGATACGAAACCGGATCCACCATTGAGGAATCGGGAATCGGTTCCATTTCCAACACTTTCCAGATCCGTCTTATCACACTGCCAGAGCTGGTATGTGGACTTCACATCTGCTATACAATTACAACACCGCTGGTTCTAAAATGCTATCATTTCAAGGACCACCATGACTCTCAGAGTTACAGGACTGTAAAGGTGGTTGCACACTGGACGCGTTTTTCGGAAAACGCCACAAAAAAATCTGAAAAACGCGCTCTGTGTGCAGGGACCTTAAGAGTCCATTTGGAACCTCCTCAAGTAACCCAGAGGGCACCTGGTCCTGGACCTCACTTTGAGAACCACTACAATAATATATATGCAATACTGTATGTATGATTGAACGTATCAGGCATAAGTTAGGTATCAGGCATAACATGGTTCAAGCTCCCAGTCCCAACAATCCCCCATCCCAAATCCAAAAGACAATCCTGTCTTATTCTGACGTATTGTTTTCATTCACGTTTCCCTTCCTCTAGCTTGCTTGCTCACTCTCACTACTCACACTTTGTTTGGTCTCTCACCCATGGCTCTGAAGTGCCATCAGGAAGAGAAGAAGGGTGCGTTAGAGAACGTATTGGCATCTTACCGTCTACACAGGCTGGTCTGGCTCTTGTGGTGCCGGCAATCTGTCCCTTCTTGCAGGCGCACCTCGCCGTCTGCCGCGCGATGGTCCGCCTCGGCTGACTGCTGTCGCGGTCCAGAGTGACGATCTCACACGTCCCTGCTGCCAGCTGACCTGCCATGGCGCACAGAGAGGGGAGAGAGGAAGAGGAAGTGATGTCAGACGGGGACACAAGAGGAAGGAAGAGGGCCAGTGGTGGGAAAAACGTACAATACTGCAGTGTAGAAATGCTCTGTTAAGAAGCAAAAATCCAGAATTCCAAAATTTACTTGAGAAAATGTTTTTAAAAATGCAAAAGTGCTCATTATACAGAATATCCCATTTCACAATTAATTTTGAACGTAGCAGTTCTACAACTCAGAATCGCAGTGCATTGTTTCATGTGTTTCAAGATATTCCACTGTTAGGTTCTTAGCTTACATACGATTCTTGATGACTATTTTATAGTGTAATGTATTTGATGTATTACCATGTTTTGTTCTTGCTTACTGTAAATCACTCTGGATTAAGATCGTCTGATAAATGCCTAAAGTGTAATTGTACGGTCAGGTAGAAACCTTGTATCTCCATATTGAACTGTCCGTCTGATTGCAGATTAACCAATGAGTGGCGAGCAGAGCCAAGGCCATGTCTGTGGGGAGCTGTGATTTGTGACCACTGCACACACACATGTGTGTAATTTATGACCAACACGCATAGACACAAATTAGGGCGTGGACCGCCCTTACATATAGGCTACATGCCCATGTGTAATTTGTGAGCGACACAGACGCACGCACGCACGCACGCACGCACGCACGCACGCACGCACGCACGCACGCACGCACGCACGCACGCACGCACGCACGCACGCACGCACGCACGCACGCACGCACGCACGCACGCACGCACGCACGCACGCACGCACGCACGCACGCACGCACGCACGCACGCACGCACGCACGCACGCACGCACGCACGCACGCACGCACGCACGCACGCACGCACGCACGCACGCACGCACACACACACACACACACACACACACACACACACACACACACACACACACACACACACACACACACACACACACACACACACACACACACACACACACACACACACACACACACACACACAGTGATTTAATCTGGCCCTGAGTCAAAGTGTGGGGGATCAGGGAGCGTTAATTACATTTACGGCAGAGACACATCTAAAGTAATGGTGCTCTGTCACCAGAGAGATTACAACAAACAGTGAGTCTCCTCCGGGCCTACATTCTTCACACCTTGTTTTCTCACACTGCAATCCATATTTCCGGAAACGGATATGTTTATTTATTTTGGAAATCATTATGCACACACCTTCTGTAGCTTGCAAGGCACACCGACTCCAATGCGTGTTATTCTAATAATTGGACAATTCCACTAGAGTGTCAAACTTTTTTGGCCGTGCACCCCCTGTTACCTCCTGACCTAGCTGATGCACCCCCCAACACTAAGTCTCGTTGTATTTG
Source organism: Electrona antarctica (assembly GCF_951216825.1). Taxonomy (NCBI): domain Eukaryota; kingdom Metazoa; phylum Chordata; class Actinopteri; order Myctophiformes; family Myctophidae; genus Electrona; species Electrona antarctica. Next base: position 16,170,396 of record NC_136810.1, on the reverse strand, counting down.
GCCAAAATTTATACATTTTTTATATGATTATGGCAAATAATCAAAGAATGTCACTGCACTGAGAGACACATGCAGCTGCTGTAGTCCCACAGCTGCTCTATACATCTCCTTACAACAGTGGGTTACCAGATTTTGCAGTTGGTGCAAAATAACACCATAAATCCGCCATTACCCTTTTCATGTCACACACCCCCTAGAGGGCGTTCGCGCACCACAAGGGGTGCAGGCACCACAGTTCGGGAACCACTGCACTAGACGAAACAAAACAGTCATCAAGCAGGGCGTAGCGGTTAAAGTGCATGCCCACCATCGCAAAGGTAGTGGGTTCGAGCGTCCAGACAGTGGCCTTGTGGTTAGAGTGTCCGCCCTGAAACTGGGAGGTCGGGGTTCGATCCCCGGCCGGGTCATACCAAAGACTGTAAAAATGGGACCCAATGCCTCCCTGCTTGGCACTCAGCATCAATGGGTTGGATTGGGGGTCAAATCAACTAATGATTCCTGAGCGCGGCGCACGCTGCGGCTCACCGTTCCAAGAGATGGGTCAAATGCGGAGAACAAATTTCACTGCAGTAACGTCTGTGACTAATCGTAAGACTTTGACTTTGACTTTGTCTATACAAACACAATTGGAACGTGTTCTGAGGATAGAGTGTAAAATGGGACCCGGACCAGTGATATCGGAACCAAACCGAGCCAAAGAAACATTCTAATTTGCCACACCCGCCCAAAAAACGGCCCAGAGAAGGATTGGATCCCGTCCGAAACGAGAAGGATTGCATGGTTTGGACCCAGTCCGACCAAAAAGGCGCTCATCTGATCCAAACCTAGATTTGGACCCATAGTGTGTCCTATGCTATATTATGCTTATTTTCACCATGAGATGAGGCTGCTCGTCTGTGAGCGACGTCACCCCTGCCTCTCTGACACAGCGGAGCGGAGGGTTGCATAATATAATAGTGCATTTAGCAGCACCGACATTCTTACCAGAACTGTCGACAATCACAACAAAACTGTCCCACATTGCTCTCTTTGATTTGTAGTTTGCTTTGTGTTTCACCTCGCTCGCTCAAGGCTATTCTACAGTCACGCCATGGCGATTTGGATGAAACGCATCCCAATCCCAGCAGTGTACACACACACACACACACACACACACACCGACACACACAGACACACACACACACACACAGAAATTCGGCGATAGCCACTTGCCCAAATGTGCTGACCTCATCACATTAAATGTGATGAGGTCATAGCTGTCATCACAACATTTGTGATGACAGCTATGACCTCATCACATTTATAGCCGTTTATAGCCCAAGGATTGTTTTTCATGCAAAACTAATGCTTGGGTGGATTCAGAATCATGATATGTCACATGCTACTTAAAGCATAATGAAATTTAGAAAATGTTGCCTTAGGTTGTTAATGGTGGCCATATGGATTTTGCCACTGTGGCGACCCCGAAGGTCGCCGGTTCGGGCGCCCTAGCTAAATCATTAGAGCATGCCATGGGCTACATACAGTGCCAAATTTTGCGCTTTTAGACAAATTAGCGCAACACCATAATTCTCTCTCCCTATGCTCCTCTACTAGTGGGGAACATTGAGAACAGGGGGCATCTATGAAACAATTCAAGGCCAACATGTTGTGTGTATGTTGGGACAGGATTATAGGCTCATTCAGGGTACGTTTTTTGGTGTGGATTTCTCCTTTAACTAAGATGAGACCTTTAATGATCCCAGTAGGAAATCCAAAGTAATGTACTGGTACAAAAAAAATCAACCACAAGGGGAGGTAAATGTAAATCCCCATAGAACGGACGTGTCAGTTACTGCCGCCGTGTATCCATGTTCTCCTTTTTACATTAAGTTGATGACATGCATTGTGTTAATATTATGTTTTTGTAATACTATGACAATGAATTGAATACATAGGACCACAATGGAGTCCTGGGACTGTGTTTAAGTACTCTTTATAGGCCTATCTCACAGCCCGCTTTCCACGCCCACTTCCGGTAGATAGTGGTGTCATTTAACATTAGCATTTACACGTTTTTTTCTCTGGAGAATCTAAGTACATTTTCTAATGTAAAAATGTGACAGACCAATATTATTATGAAGCAAACAAGATGGAAAATCAGCTCGAACAGATAGAACAAACCTTACCTTGAGAAAACAAAAGTTGTAGACTTCTTAAATAACCTCTGTTAACATGTAGCGTCTATGGAGTGACGTCACGCTATCACCACTAGCCCCGAAAGGTGATGTAAAAAGGGGGCGGGGAAATTCTGTGAGATAGGCTTATTACTGTACAACATGCTGTTTACATTTCTGACTAAACAAAGTATTCAATCAATCAATACTTAGTACTCAAGTAAATGTACTTTGTTACTGTCCACCATGTGCAGGTAGTCTGGTATTGTAGAATGAATGATGCATCCCTGCAGTAAGAGATGCAGTCTAGCTAGGTTCTTTCACAGTTATATAATACATTTGTTTCCTCCCGAAAGAGATACCTTGAAAAAAAAGAGGGAGGGAATCACAGCTGTAATGCGAAATCAATAAACACAACATGAGAAATCGATGTCCAACGAATCTCCTATCATTTGCATAATCTCTAGGAAATATTGACTCTTTTTGCACGTGATTTGTGTGATTTGATTTGTGTTTGTTGCTGTAGTGTGGGTGTCTGTCATTAATCCATTGAGACCTGGAACGCATCCATGTCACGTTAGCGTTAGCGTTTTAAACATTATGTTATAATTTAGCTATTGAAAAATAGCAGATCTACAAGCTCATAGCGCGCCACCGAGTGGCGCGCTATGAACTTGTAGGTCTGCTATTTTTGAAAAATCGTTAAAATGTGCCTCAAATCTTTCCGAAAATTGTCATGATTTAGAAAACTTTTTTTTTAAATTTCGACGTCAGGCCTGAATGGGTTAATATGCATGTGTGTGCGTGCGTGCGTGCGTGCGACCGTGCGTGCGTGCGTGCGTGCGTGCGTGTGTGTGTGCAAGTGCATGAATGGAATGCATGCTGGAATGCTCATATTTGTCTAGTCTCTATTGCGGCAGCAGTATAACATGGACTCCAGCTGTGCTGCTCTCGCAGATCAAATGGCGTTTGAACATTTCTGATGGAGGAGCGAGACACAACGGGGGTATAGCGCGCGCCGCTGTGTTCATTTCTTAATGACGGCTGTAGAAGGGCACACCATCCTCCCCCTGCACGGAGCGGGGAAGGCCATTAGAATGGGCTGGGGGCCAGTCATCTATGTATATCCATATGTTTAACATCAAACACCAGAGAGACTTTAACTCGATGCTGAGCAAATAGTTTGCATATGGAATGGAGCATTATCAAAGGTAACAAAGCCACGTAATATACATACAGCGTGCACGTGCACGCGTGTGTGTGTGTGTGTGTGTGTGTGTGTGTGTGTGATATGTTTGATATCTTTGCGGAGAGTGTGCATCGAGGTTGGTTCATCATGCATACAGAGGTTAGTGTGAGTAATGGGGTAAAATGGAGAAAGAAAATGTGAATTTAGTGAAAAATGGGTTTACCAAAAAGGGCAGGTTGGGTTTGGGGGGGGGGCATACAATCTCACGATTAAATGCTGAGTTGCCCAGGCGGTGGCGTAACCGTCTGGGCACCCGACTGGTAATCCAGTCGCAGTGTGCCGCGGGTTCGACTCCCGAGCCCGACACGGCCTTTACTGCATGTCTTCCCCCATCTCTCTCCCGTTTCCTGTCAGCCTACTGTCTGTCCCTTCAAAAAAAAAACAATAAAAGGCGTAAGCCGCAAAAAAATATCTTAAAAAAAAAAAAAAAAATGCTGAGTTGTAGTAGGTTAAACTCAGTGTCCTTGTGGTTCATTAAAGAACTTAAATCTGAACGGTTCATTCTGCATTACGGTTCTTCTGCGGTATCACTCTGAAGACCCAGTTTTTGTTCTGAACACACTCCAATGATGCAAACATATATATATATAAATATTACACTTCCATTAAACTTTTCAAAAGTATTCCGACTCAAGGTTACCAAGCGCTGCTCTGCACAGCGAGATAACGTACGAGGCAGGTGGTGATCTTTCTGTGCCTCTCCCAAAAGAAATAACACAAAAGAAATGACACTCCTCACACGTAGACGGACGGTCGCACCACCCTCCTGAGAAAGCTGGATGAGATCACCATCATTCATGCTAAGCCAGGCATGAATGTTAGCAAGTTAGTTCTCACCAAACCTCCTAGCATTTTTTTTCCCTCACTGCCTTCAGGAGGGGGAAGAGCGGAAGGCGCCCCGACTAAGACAGGGGCTATAAATATACATTATAGGCTCATAAAATTGAGATGTCACGTTAATGACGGCTAGATGAAGATATGTGTGAAGACGGGGGATTGTTGGGGGGCAAAAAAATGTTCCATCAAAATCCCCGGAATGGAGACGGATTAGGGGTTTGGGTCGCCACACGGCAAGATCGATATGATTATTGACATCTTCACTTTTTCTTTTTTTTTTATGCAATCTCTGGTGCTCGGGTCAGTCTCTGTGTTCAGTTGGATTTATGTGTTGGGCATGCTACAAGCGAAGGATCCACAACATAGAGGCTGCCACTATGGATTTATTTTCTTAGCGACCATTCTTTTCATAAGTTATTTTCCGATGGAACTGAATAATTGTGTGCTGTTAAATATTTTGTATCAACTAATCTATTAAACAATGAATCAATAAACGTTATTTATACTTCACCAAAAATGTGTTCTGTCACAAAAAATGTCACACCTTGTAATCTTGTGGATCGGCTATTTTTGGTTAATTTATTAGTTTTATTCACTGTTTCATCCCTAATCCACAAACATCATCAGTTAGTCAGAAGGGTCAACAACAAATCTTGACATAGGATCAAAAAGGAAGCACGCACATCTCAGGATATTCTACAGGTATTCTACAGTTTCCTGGGAGCTGATACACAGTGTGCGGACAACCCTTCTTTTTCATTCAACAACAAATCTATGCACAGGGTCACTCTCTCAGAGGTAGCCACGCATAACCACTACTAATAAACACTTAAACCCCAGAATCCGTATTGCTGAAATACACAGGCATAGTGAAGGAGCCAATACTGCCCAAGTGTCTGGAGCCCGTTGTGGGTGGGTCCACCTTGGGGGAGGGGGGCTGCGATAATCGGCAGGTGCTAGGCAGTGATAAGAATCACAGGTGAAGGAAGCCACGGGAGGAATGGCATGGCAAGGGCACCTTCAAGGGGAGACCGTTATTTTACCGTTATTTTACATGCATAGACATGGTAACGCCCCGTCTGCCTCTGATTGGCCTACCGACACTGCCGGCCTTACCAGAGTTTCCTCTGAGGTGGAAGATACATGCTGGATAGTCTGCCGCGAGGTTACTCCGTGGTGGGAAATAAATAAATAATACAAGTACGATATATAATACAAGAGAATGACAGCTTGGCACGCAAACTAAAGAGGCAAACTAATATTGTTTATGCCGTTGGCCTGTTTATGTGTAAACTTGAAACATTATTGTACTGTAAACAGGTCTCTTTTCCCTTGATCTTTATCTGTTTTAGTATAACAGTATTAGTTTACTATAATTACATTAATACCTTGATCTTTATCTTTTTTAGTATAATAGTATTAGTTTGCTATAATTAGATTAATACACAATAATCAACACTAACACTTTAATTTAGAACACAGCCAAATCAAATCATAATGCATACGTGTTCAATCAATTATTCAATCAAAGCAAACGGCACAAACAATATTAGTTTGCCTCTTCTACAAAAATTAAAGTTACAAGTTTCTGTCGCATTTTGCCATTCTGTTTTATTTCCCACCACAGAGTGCCCTTGCATCTCGGAGGACAGACAAGACGGGCAGACAGGGCAGTGTCGGTAGGCCAATCAGAGGCAGGCGGGGCGTTACCATGTCTGCTCGGACGTAGAATAGATATACGCCTTCCAACCACCTCAAGCTGAACCCAGACAAGACTGAACTTCTCTTCTTCCCTATGCGGGAGCTAACTATTTCCGTAGACAAGGCGCTGGTAACGTCTGTCCCAACAGCCAGGAACCTTGGTGTTGTCCTGGACAGTCAACTCTCGTTCAAAACACACATCACAGCTGTCACTCGATCCTGTAGGTTCACAGTTCACACTCTATAACATACGACGAATTAGACCGTTCCTCACCCAGGAGTCAGCCCAGCTCCTAATCCAGACAAGTCTTGTCAAAACTTGACTATTGTAACTCCCTCCTTACTGGCCTACCGGCATGTGCACTTAAGCCTCTCCAACTGATCCAAAATGCCGCAGCTCGCTTGGTCTTCAACCAGCCAAAATTCTCACATGTCTCCCCCCTTCTCCGCTCCCTCGATTGGCTCCCGGTCGCTGCCCACACAGAATACAAAACTTAAAAACTTCCCATTACAATCAGAACTGCAGCTTCACTCCCAATCTTCCGCCGTAGTCTGAAAACCCACCTTGGCCCAAAGCACTTACCCCACCCCTTAGATAGCACTTTTTGTAGACTTAGATAGCATTTTATACAGACTTATAGCATGTTATGTAGACAGCACTAGAATTGCATTGTTTGTAGTCGTAGCACTTTATAGTATATACCGGTAGTATAGTATAGTATAGTATAGTATAGTATAGTATAGTATAGTATAGTATAGTATAGTATAGTATAGTATAGTATAGTTTATATGTATAGTTTCATTATAGATATTCCACTGTTACGTTCTTAGCTTACGCATGTTTCATGATAACTACTTTTTTATGTATGTGATGTATTGCCATGCTTTTGTTCTTGCTTAATGTAAATCTCTGGATTAAGAGCGTCTGCTAAATGCCTACATTGTAAATTGTTTGGATCTGCCTCTTGTGAACGCAGCATAAGGAGAAAGGCAAGATAGGAAGGCAAGAAAGGCAAGGCAAGAAAGGCAAGATAGGGCCCCAAATAGCTTCACCAAAATTAGCGATTTACAAGCTCACACATTTAGACCTTTAGAGTTTTCAAATGATCTGAAAAAATATAATTCAGTTAGAAAAGTGGTTCAGTTATTCAAGGATTAAAAAACAAGACTAAAAGCACAGCAGGTATTCATCATCACTAGGTGCTTTTTAATATACCTCTGCATCGAATAAACCAGAATGTCGCCAGAATGACCCCGACTAAATGCTATAATTGCTATAAATGCTATAAGTGGAGCTAAGGTCCATGGCATATAATTTATCCTGTCTGCATTTCTGTCTGCAAATCCCCGTGTCACCTGCGGGGTTGCATGCCTTTTCACAAGCGAGCTCCATTTTGTTCCGCCTACCCAGCCCGCTGATCTTAAGTGCAGCTCTCAATCTAAGCTTTTACTCCATCATCATCATCATCATAATCACACAGCGAAATAAATTGATTTCTCTTGGTGTGACAAATCTCATTGTCGCAAGGTAAATGGTGAACATTACAGGCCCCGTTTGCTATTTGAGGAGTGACTCGTCAACACATTTGGGTTTAGTTTGGAGAGTAAAAGTGTTTAATGTACCCAGTAGTTGCACAGTTTTGCACATTAAAGGCGTGGTATGCAACTTTGCCCTGTGTTTACATAACACAAATCGTTTCCCTCTAAATCAGCAGTTATCAGCGACTGGAGTAGTGTGGGGGTGTTTACCTGCAGAAACACCGTGCCCTCTTGCTGTATTCTGGTTTTCACTGTTTGCTTTGGTAGACGCAGGGACGTTTTTTGGGCAATCCAAACTAAATAGTGAAAACACCCGAGGGCAGTGTGACCCAGTGTTATCCTAATCCTGAACCCTAACCCCACCCGAGGGCAGTGTGTTTCCGCTGTGCAGTGTCATTTGTCCGACAGCTCATTGTTTCCGACGGTGCGTTGGTCTGACTCGCACATTAATAACCCTAACCCTAAACCTAACCGCACACGGAAGCCACCGGGTCTTAACCGGCCACGTATGTCAGAGTTTCTGGAACTGGCTTTATCACACTGTCAAGAGCTGGACTTCACGTCTGCTATGCAATTACAATACTGGTGTCTCTCTCTCTTTTTCTTTTTTCTTTTATTTCAAGGAACTACCGTAACTCTGAGAGTGGACAAATTGGTTCCATTTGTCCATTTGGGACCTCCTCAAGTAACCCAGATTTTCCCAGAACCTCACTTTAAGAACCACTACAACAATATGTATGCAATAATTTAAGTATGATTGCATTTGTGTTTATAACATTTTTCAAAGAAGGCCAAAACTTATATTCTTATATAGGAATGGTTAAAGGACCAAGGTTTTTTCAACCAAGGTTCATGTTTTAGGTTGTTATTAGAGAAAGTAAAAGATGAGTGTTTTTTCATTTGCTGCTTTCTTTCGTTTTAGGGATTTTAGCTCTTTTTGACAGGGGGCGGGGGCATTCGAGCATGGGGCTAAATTTGTATTTTTTTACAAAATGTTATGCTGATTTATTTTTGTATTATTTACTATAGTCCTAATAAACCCCAGGAAATTACATCTGGCCACAGAAGATCACAGGATCTACTGAATGTGAAGTATACTGTGTATAGGCTCAATATGTCAGTTTGTCACATTCAGTAGATCCTGTGATCTTTTGTGGCCATATGTAATTTCTTGGGGTCTAGTAGGACTATAGTAAATAATACAAAAAAGCAATCGCCATAATATTTTGTAAAACAAATACATATTTAGCCCCATGCTCGAATGCCCCCCTGTCAAAAACTGCTAAATCCCTAAAACGAAAGAAAGCAGCAAATGAAAGACAAAGAACACTCACCTTTTAGTTTCTCTAATAACTACTGTACCTAAAACATGAACCTTGGTTGAACAAAAACTAAAGCTGTCCTTTAAAGGGCACCGTTAAGGAATCGGAGCATTAAGAGTGAATCGTTAAGGAACCTAAATTGTTAAAATCATAAAAGATCCAGCCCTAGTACACCATTTTCACACTGTGTTGTCCTCTGTGTCAGCCCTGACTGTCTGCTAGACTACTCTTGCAAATACTATTATGCTCTTGCAAATACTCCATTTGATCCCAGGCTGTAGCACAAGGCTACTTCGGCATACCGCAAACAAACAGTGCCTCTCTCGAAGACCTTGAAAAATTTATTACAAGAGGTATTACATTCAACACAACTCCTAGCTGCCCTGTGCAACAAAAGCATAGCACCTACCTCAAACCCAAAAGTACTGCTACAGTACTGCTCTCTTTCTGCCCATCTATCTGTCTCTCTCTCTCTCTCTCTCTTGCTTTCAAGGAACGGTAAGAAACATGACACACGTGCAGAGGGTGGACAGAACGGAAACGCTATTGACACGAGCCAAGTCACAAGTCAAGTCAATACAATTCTTGGTGAATGGACCGCTGTCATCCTCATGAAGGACTTCCCCTTAGAATGTGTGTTGGCTTCCCCCCCCCCCCCTTTTGACCTCTGCAAACTCTACTCTAAAGAAATCACCCCCAGCCTCCCCTCTTTAACACCCCGTTACTGGAGAGCTCCAGTGGTTACCGCTATATTGCTGTCTCTCTCTCTCGCTCTCTCTCTCTCTCTCTCTCTCGCTCGCTCAAGGACACAGGTTCGAACAGGCAACCTTGCGGTTACCATCCAGCCACTCTATCCCTGAGCCACCACCGCACTCTCTCTCTCTGTCTCTGTCTCTGTCTCTGTCTCTGTCTCTCTCTCTCTCTCTCTCTCTCATAGTTGCAACTGTACTTTTTCCGCTGTCTACACCAAATGTATTCGCAAAAATTACTTCACGTTCTTGTGATGCGTTGTGAGCTTGTAGATCAGCTATTTTTACTATTTTTTAGAGCCTTTTCCCCCAGAATATGGATGCTGGGGTTCAAGTGGTTAACCAATATCTCAATACCAATACCAATATCTCAAAACCTCTGTTTAGATCAAAACGTCTGTTTTGCTGGTTTGGAAGTTTGGAAGGAATTGGAAATACTATTATTCTTCATGGCAGTGACTGAGTGTAAAAACTTGTTTTTAAACAACCTTTTGCATCTAATCACACACAAATTCAATATTCTATTTCAGCCAAGGTAGTCCAATGCACCGCTCGACCTTGGCTTGACAGAAACTGCACTTTGCTTTTGGATTATTTCTCCGCAGTTGTTTTCTACTTTAGCTCAGTAGTGCCGTTCTCCCATTCTCCACGCATTAGCAGGCCTATGAAAGGAACAATAGTTGGGGCAGACATGCACCGAATAGCTGAGCTTAAAATACAACTGAGCTTTAGTGAACACCTTGGAACACCTTGGTAGTAGCATCCTCTGCCCCTATATAATATGCTGTGTCTTACTGATGAATTGAGTACAAATGGACCACAAAGGAAACAAACCTATGGGGGCATTCTGTGTTATCCTTTTAGCACAACTTATGACTGTGATACCTCTACTGTTAACAATCTCGGTAATGAAGTGTTCAACCAACAACCAATTGTCTTGCGTTATTGCTTTCAAGGAACTCAGAACGGCAACACATACGGTATATGACACGAACAGAACGGAAACAATATTCTCGTGAGCCTTTAGAACAGTGACAGAAAACAAGTCAAGGAGTCAATACAATTTTTGGTGAATAGAGGGAATGTTTGTTCGCTTTTTGTCCAGATCGTAGCCCCCCTTCGACCTCTGCGAGCCCTACTCCCTTATACAACCCCTGTTGCCCTGTGATTCCCTTCCCTGCATAGCGGCCATAATTGTCGGGGCCTGGTTGATTCTGGAGCGGTGGAGGAGAGTGCATGGAGCCATTGATGGGGTTTCATCAGCATGCGTGGAGGCATCCAACGGTCACTGCAGCCACTGAATGCAGACTGGCCCAACTCCTGAGGCTTGTTTAATCTCTAGCGAGCCCCTCGCCTCGCACCCCCCTCATTCATGCCACCATGCATCCATCCATCCATCCCTCCCTCCCAATCTATTTCAGTTCAAGGCCAACATACGGGAGAGTTCCGAGCTAGATTACCTCTCTCTCTCTCTCTTTCTGTCTGTACCGCCTATATAATTCATGCAATTCCAGTGCCTCCCTCTCTCTCGCAGACGTACACTTAAAACGATGATCACTTTAGAGACCCTTCTGCCAATAGTGTGGGACGACACAAGTGATTATTGTCAGCATTGTTTGAGTTGGAATGTGTGTTTTCTCAAAGTATATACAATCCTCATTGTGATTCACTCCTACATTCATTCATCCACTATCTTCCCTTACCAACAATCCTATAGGCTATTTTACCTCCTTAAGTTAACCACATGAATACTAGCAGACCTACAGTATCCCTCCGGCATGCTAGTGGTGAAATTAGGTGAAGATTCGTCATGGATATAATAATGAAATAACCGCAGTAGCAGTTGCAGTGCACATACTGTACATTCAATTTGTCCTCTGCATTTACCCATCCCAACTATTAGGACTAGTGGACGCTATTAATTTCAACGCCTGGGGAGCAGTTAGAGGTCAAGTGTGTGTGTGTGTGTGTGTGTGTGTGTGTGTGTGTGTGTGTGTGTGTGTGTGTGTGTGTGTGTGGGGTGTGATTTAAATCAGTGTGTTGGATTAGCGTAACTGGTGACAAAAACACAACTGACACAGTAAATTAACACTCACACGTTTGTGGATTGAATCACAAAACAATCACAATAGCTTAATTCACAAGTCCAAGTGTATGCACGCTGTGAAATGTGCGTACACTTGTGTACACAACGTATCTTGTGTACAACCAAACCTCACAACACGCAGTCTGTGGGTAAAATAGCATCTTTTAAATATGCAAGCACAAAAAACTGGCTCACGGCGCTGTGAATTGTAAGTTCATGTGTTTCGCATGGTGGAAACACGTGCGTTACTAAATTGTGGAAGATAGTCAAACAAGATTAAATAAATATTTTTCTTTTTGTTTTTAATGCAAGAACAATGGTTTACATTATAGCATGCTAACTTTCCAGGAATATAAAGCCTGCAGTTTATTGTAGCTTTTATTGCGCATCGATGATGTCACTGCAGGTGGGTACATTCCTGAACTGTCCACAGCCCTCCTCTGTGACACAGAGTTAGAAGACAATTGTGCCATTTTATAATGAGAATTTGTGTGGACAAATTATATGAAGATATGTTGAAAACGGGGGGGAAGAAGTCCTTAAACCAAACTGGGTATGGTATAAACTAAAACTATTGCATAACAATTACATAAGAGTGGGACCAGACAAAAAAAACTATTTTGGTAGAAAAATGTGTAATCCCCAAAACAGCATACGGGCACTTTTTTTTTTTAAATCATCACTTTGAATTCTATTCATTCCATAATAATTTGTAATGAATGTGGAGTGATAATAATTTGGCTGTCGGAAAAATTCATTTTCTTTTTTCTTTTTTTGCAAAGCACACACAGCGGTTCCGCATGAATTCCATCTGTGTGCTGCATGAAACATTGCTGAGGATAAACCACATAAAAATTCATACAGCATAATTATTTTGTAATAAAGTGACAACCCCATTTAATCCATTTTGACCTGGGAACGATTCTATAAATGTCTTCTAAATCCTGACAGTTTTCTGAAAAAGCTATGTTTCTATGTCAGTCAGTTCTTCGATTTTTCAAAAATAGCAGACCTACAAGCTCGTAGCGTGCCACTCGGTGGCGCGCTATGAGCTTGTAGATCTGCTATTTTTCAATAGCTAAAGCATAACATAATGCTAACACCAAAACGGGTTCCCGCCCCAAAATGGGTTAATGGTTAATGTGGTTAAACGCTAACGTGACATGGATGCGTTCCAGGTCTCAATGGGTTAATGCCGCTGCGTAAACGCATTACTCTGAAACTACAACTACAACTCTTGACTTTCCTCTGAAGGGGTGAAGGGAAAGAAAGAGGCATTTCGAATCTCATTTTATACAGTAGAAGTCAAGGACCCTCTGCTGTAATGTAAAAAGAAAATAATAATCCTCAGTGACATAGCTTGTCACACACACACTAATCCACGCACATGCCGAGCGATAATGCCTCTGAGCCTTTCCCAAAGTATCCCCCAAAGTCATACACTGCATGCATGGTCAATGCAGATGACTTTGTCTCCGGATAAACAATGTGTCTTCACTTTGTCTTTCACCCATAGATTGTAAAAATCGGACCCGTCTGAAGTGAATGGTGCTGTATTGTACTTGTGATGTACGTACTGTACTGTACAAGCTCTCCTCCCTGGCCTGTGTGTGTGCGCGTGCGTGTGTGTGCGTGTGTGTGTGTGTGTGTGTGTGTGTGTGTGTGTGTCAGTGAGACTTGGTGGTGTGTTAGGCTGTGCAACAGTGACACTCGGTGGTGAAAATATGCTATTTCTGTGCTCAGACCCAGAGACACAGCCAGCCAGGGACACACATAGCTGTCTATAGAAGTGGTTGCACCACTCAAAAATATAAACCGTTTTGAAGCCACCTTTTCAGCAAATTCTAATCTGTCATCTTTGAACTTCCCGTCCCAAAATGAAACCAGAAACGACTGTTATTGGCTGCAACCTCAGCGAGGGCGGTTCTTCACTGAACCAGTAGAAGGCCTAGAAACATAACCTAGTTTATCATTCATTTAAAAATGTATGTGACCATAATTTAATCTAAAAACTAGCGATTAAACACAAAGTGTGTAGGAAAATGTTTACTATTAGGTAATACAATTGCAAGTGTAAATTCTGGCCAAAACCTTGTTCACTTGTATTGAGAGTTAGTAAGTAAATTGTTCTGCAGCCTGCACTACAGGAGGTAAAATAGCGACACCTGCTGGACATTAATCAATTAATTAATTAACGGGAACTGCATGCCTTAAGAGAATCGAGAAGTGAGCTTCAAATCCAGAGGAGATTACTGGTTTTACCAAAGACGCGGGCTGGCTGTCAGCAGGGACAGGGGCTGGGAGCAGTTCCCGCTGCGTCCGGCACACACACGCACACACGCACACGCACACGCACACGCACACGCACACACACACACACACACACACACACCTTCAGTTGACGCGTCATGTTTCCATACACTTCAGTCTGACAACTGTGTCATCCAAAGAGGCTTTTAGCCTTGACAATGTCATGTATTTCAAAAGCACTAGCGCTCTTCCCAGACAGAAATACAGTTAAAAAAAACACCCTTTTGTAACTGCTGAAGGACAGGCTAGCCTTTCAGAGGAGATGCAAACTGTGCTGTTATACCTAATGGGAGCGGTGTCGAAACTGCATTATCACAGTGGTTCTAAAACCACCTGAAAATATCATTTGTATTATTATAATTTTGTAATAATGACCGCTGAACTGAATAACAGACCGCTGTCTAATCAAAGGCTCAGAGCACCTGGCTCATATCAATCTGTGCTGCTTCATTTTGTGCCGTATCCAACATGGCAGCCATAACAAACACACAATGTCATTCACAGTTAAACATTGCTCTCAAGAATGTTTTTGAACGAAAAATAGACAATGTAGTAGTAGGCTAGCCATATATCGATTCAATGTTAGCAACACTTCCCGGTTGTTTCCTGAGGCAACTGCGTTGCATTACACACCAGGCATGGTGGAAAATGTGATGTGTAATTTGCATCACCGTGAAATGTTGCGCAATAACATGGTATTTCATGCAAATGCCACTGTATGCAGTAATTGAGCAGTTGAGACGAATAACAGTCTAAGTCCACACTAATTACCCATAATGTATAAATGATGGATATCGACTATTATTCGTCTCAACCGCTGAATTATTGTATGTTGCATGGATGCAACATAGTGCGTTATGTCTGGACAGGCATGCAGTAGAGAGATGTGTGCAAATGGAGTGGTTTGGTAGGAGAAGGCGGACAAAGGCGGACGGATAAACGGGCGCTGGGCGTTCAATTAGTGTGGCAAGATACTTGAATTATCGTAAGCAATGAAATCTTTGTTTTGTTACTGTTGGGTCAATTTAGAAGACCTATAATGACCCTGTCTGGGTGATTAGGTTTGTCATTTCTCAACAATGAGTGGCTCCCTATTGATTATCCCTTGCTTATTTTATTGTAGGCCTATTTCTCTAGGCTATAACGCCTGGTGGAAATGTTGCAGGGAAACGGTTCATAAATTTCTAGTCGGTCATCTGTTCCAGATGATATCTTATGGGTATGAGTCAGTCAGGGATGCTTGGTCACAATGAACCGACCACAGAGGGAGAAGCACACATAATCACAACGCCTGAGCATCTGTTGCGACGGTAACAACAAGCAACCAGTGAACTGTCGCCGGCCAACATGGCCACAATATTTACCAACCGTTAAAAAAAACTGACAAAGCTGTCGGTTTTATCAGCGTTTACTGACTTGAAATGCATAATGAATGATTGTCACTGTCGCCGGTCAGAAACCTTGTATCTCCATATTTCTAATTACGTTTTATGGATTCATGTATTTTTCATATTAAATGCAATATGTCTTACTAGCGAAAATAGCTGATCTGCAAGCTTGTATAGATAGTCATTTTATATTTATTTTTGTTTGAAGGTGAATATGGTTAAGGTTTTTGTTGGTTTTTATAAATGTTAAAGGAAACGCATAAACAAACGCTTGTGACTATATTGTCTCTGCCGTGTGTGAAACCTCATTATGTCCAAAACTGTTAATTTTCAAGATTAAAATTCAAAAACAGCAAAAGTAGCAGATCGACAACTCGAAACACAGCGGTAATTTACAAAAAAAAAAAATCACACCCGTGTGAACTGAGTGGTGCAACTACCCCCTCCCACCCCCCTCTCTCTCTCTCTGTCTCTCATTAGCAGGCAGCAGTGCAGCACTATCTCTCTCTCTCTCTGTTTCTGGCACAACAGCGCCACTTTTGGTAGTCATTGGTACTCGTGCTCATAGTTAGTTAGGTGAACACATAGGTGGTCACATAGTCACGGACATTGCTGTTCGTTGGAGTAGTTGCACCACTCAAAAAGAAGAAGAAAGATAAACAAACAAACAAACAAAAAATAAACACAACAATTAGAATATGGAGATGTGTTTCTGCCCGACGTACAGCGATGCTATAATAACTACATTGGTTCCAATGGATCCAATGGAAAAGTAACAGTTCCGGTGACATACAAGGTTTTTCCGCCCCGACAGCTGCGGGTATATAAAATGGGGAAAACGAGCTTTGCTTCAGCGAGAGAGGAAGTGGCTGAGCTGTGCTGACCCTGTCGGAGGGCCCGGCCCGGGCAGACTGTAGCTGGTGATAGTCTGCTGGTTATCTGTCCCCGTGCCAGATCATTTTGGCAGGAGGAAGGGTATAGTGTAGGCAGGCAGGCAGCAGCCCCGGCCGTCCTGCTAGCCAAGAGACAGCAGTGATAGTGGAAGGGATGGAACACGTCCCACAGGAGGACACGCCGACCGGGGCCACACAAAAATGACAGGCGAGAGTGTTAGGAGATGTGTCCATCTCCGTGTTCAGCAGCGTAGCGTGACAACCGGGGTTCACACACACACACACACGCACACGCATGCACGCACGTGTGCGTCTTTCCTTTCAGCTGCATCGTTGTTGTCCGGCAGAAACCTCTTATCTCATAACTTTTTTCGTAAATGAACGACCTTGATCAAAGACATAGAGTGTCACACAAAGCATAAAAAGTAGCAGAACCGCAAGCTCTTGGAATTTGGTTATATTTTGTGATGAGTTGGAATGTAGTATTTGTGGCTTGTATTATATGGTTTTCCTTTTGTGTTTCTATGAAGTAGTGACTGGTGAATGGACGTGATGCTGTGAGAATGGTGGAGAGTTGGGTGTGGTGGTGATTGGTGATTGAGTGTGAAGTGCAGGTAAAGCAGGTAGTATTGCAGATTGACAGGTCCAGCCTCTGGCCCTGCCCCCACTCCTGATTTGTCAACCTCGTCCACACCCTAGCCAGGATTGGCTGTGGCTCTGAGTCCTCATGTACTGTATAATAAATCGAGCTTCACGATTTACTTCATTTGAATCATGAAAAGTAACAGTTTTGGACATGTGAGGTTTCCACCCGACAGCAACGATATGCTCATAAAACTGTACTGTACCATGGGGAATTATTCATAATGGGTTGCAATTTTTGGAATTACTTACTTATCCCCATTACGCCATTGCCTGGAGGACTTTAGGTTTTAGGGAGAGGACTAACAAACCAACTCCACCCCCTACACAATGGTGAGCAATGATCAGTGGTTAGACATAGGGCTAGCAACCCTATTCTGTAAAAACAGCTATATGCTACGGAAACGGCAACAAAATATTTTTTTGGAATGGGCATCAATATTACGATCATTTAATAATACAGTAAAAGTATAACATTGTGAGCTTATTGGCTATTTTCACAAATTAATGTCTGTACCACTGCCCTGTTTAAAAGTCAATCAGAGTTATCGATTTAGTCCATTATTATGAAAATAGCAGATATACAAACTCACGGCACGTTTCGGTTATTTGCCGATAGCAGGAAGTTCAGATTCACAAATCACAGAAAGAACGACACAAATATACTAGAGACTTATTTTTTGCCAAGACATTAATAAAAAGCAAAGGGCAAAGAACACAGAATCACAGCTTAGCCTAAAATACATTTGCAACACGACACAAAAAAAGAAGAAAAAGAAAAAAAAACACTGTATATTAATAAATAACTCTACACGTGAAGAATCTTTCAGTGCACATTCCTATCTCGCCTTGCCTGCCAACCTTAACCAAGCTCATAATTGCGTTTGACAGCACCGTATTAAGCTATGACGCAGGGCCCACTCCAATCAGCGCTGGTCCATCTCTATTGTGATCCCCCCCGCACCCCCTACCCCCGGTACCCCCCCCCCCCCCCCCCCAGCCCCCCAGGGCTACATGGGAGCTAATATATCTCATCAGGCGTCCTCCTCCTAGGCCTCCTCGCTGCATGCGACAGGCGGCCCAGTGAAAGACAGTGTTGATAAGGGTTTATCAAGCCTCTCTCTTCCTTCCTTCCTTCCACCATGCAACCCCCAGCCTGCCTCCACCGCTCTGCCTGCCTGCGTGCGTGGTGATAACATACGGCCGGCTCTGCAAGCAGTCTCACCATGAATAAAAAATAAAAAAGCCTTGTGATACTCGGTGGAAAAGGAAGGGAAGGCCCTGCGATGTTGGTTTCAATGTGGTAGAACAGGCTTTCAGCTGCCCCGGTGTACCTTTCGACATGTCGTCGATGTAGGGTAGAAACCTTGTAACTCCCTGTGTGTGCGTGCGTGCGTGCGTGCGTGCGTGCGTGCGTGCGTGCGTGCGAATGTTCACCCCAGAACATGGGATGCTGGGGTTCAAGTAGTTAATGCCCTACTTTTTTCATACTACTAGTGTCACACAAAAGCACAACTTGAGCTTATACTGTAGGTCTGCTTCTAGTTTATTTATTTTTGGCCATTCTTGACACGTTTTAAAAATGAACGTGGTTAAGTGTGTCTGTGGGTTTTTATACATATTATTGAACCCATGAAAAACACAAGCTTGTGACTAAATGAGAACTACATTGGAATCATTAGGAATTATGTTTTACCCATTTCCTGAAAGGTAAGGGTTTAGGGACATACAAGGTTTATTGCCAGTCAGCGGCTCTGCATGCAGAATATCTCTCCATGCAATAAAAAAAATCACACCCGTGTGAAGTGAGGGGCGCTCTTATCATCATACATCATCACATGCCGGCCAAATATAATTTGCGTCCTCACCTTTGTCTTCAATGTTTGTGTTTACGCAATGCTTGTGTTTACACAAACACTCAAAACTGGCCATTCATTGTCAATGGCATTCAATGTTTGTGTTAGGACAAACACTGGCCATTCAATATCAATAGCAGTTAAGGTTGGTGTTGGGACAATGACGAAAAAATTAATTATATCAATGGCATTTCATGTTTGTGCTAGGACAATGTTTGTGTTTACCCGCACCCTCAAAGCTGGACATAGGACTGATAAAAAGACCTATGTGCTGGGAGGAGAAATAAGGCTCTGCGATGTGGTGTTTCAATGCATGTCTCCTCATGCGAGCGAGAAGCAGTGTTGTTGTGCTTTTCATGTACTTTTTTTCCCCCAGCACATGGGGTTAAATGTTAACGTGGAAGCCGATGGAGCGTGGCAGTGGGATGATGTGCTGGGGAGCAACGGTAGCCAGGGTAGCAGCCATAAAGGCTGCCCAGCTGGCATCTATTTGTCGGCATCCATGAAGGGACAACTGGAATCTACGCAAGAGTCAAGTCCTCCTGTTCTGCCATAAATGGTAAAAAAGGTAAATGGACTACATTTCTGTAAGCGCCTTTTTCGACCCTTGAAAGTGCTTTACAATGTACTTCACGTTCACCCCCCCCCCCCCCCCCCCCCCCCACACACACACACACGCACACACACACAGTCACACACAGTCACACACAGTCACACACACACACACACACACACACACACACACACACACACACACACACACACACACACACACACACACACACCCCAATGGTGGAGGAAACCATGCAAGGCACCTTGCTCAAGGACTCGGATTCCAAGGCATAACCACTGCATGTACAGTATGACTTGTACAGGTATGTTTTGCCTAAAATTAAATCATGCCCAAAATAGGGTTGCCAGTTGAAAGTGGCATCTCCCTGTGGCATTTCTGTCTCTCATCTCTTACCTCATCTATCTCTTACATGCCATTAAAATATACTGTACAGTGCGAGTGAATGACAGAATGATTGTCATTCAGTGACAAATACTATACAGTTTAGACGGGGCTAACTGTCATGAACCAAATACAGGGAAAAAAACAAAAGCCTCGACAGAAAGCAGCTTCGTTCAGCAGATCTATTCTTTCAGCGACTACCCAGATAGGAACTGTCACAAACTTGTCATGGTGTGCGACTGCGTGCGTGCGTGCGTGCGTGCGTGCGTGCGTGCGTGCGTGCGTGCGTGCGTGCATGCGCCGTGCGGGGGGGGTGGGGTTGGGTCTGGTTGCATTTCCATCTCGCTTTACCCTTTTTCTGCATTTTTTTTAATATCACAGGGAGGTGCTTTGTCTGTTTGTTTTTCTTTCTTTCTTTTTACTTAAATTATGCCGCAACTCATGGGTGCTGAGGAAAAAGGCCTTGCTTCAGCAGCAGCTGAAGCCCATAGTTATTTGCAGTAATTGGCATTCTGTCTGCATGTAGATGATATAAGACGCAGCGGAGAGCCAAAAGACGAAGGCTCCAGTAATGGGTATCCCATGGTAACCACGAGGAGAGGAGAATGGCAGTCGCGTTCCCCCCTTCTATGTGCCGATCTCTTTCTCTCTCTCTCTCTCTCCCTCTCTCCCACTGTCTCTTGCTCATTACCTCCAGTTCATCGCCGTCACATTTCTCCACCATCTGCCACCATTCCGCTGCTACCGTGCAGTAATAAGCGTTGTTGTTCCTCCCACCCCCGGTCGCCCAAAGACAATACTTGAAAGAGGCAGAGCTCAATCAATAGAAACTTTGTAAACACAATTAAAGAGAAGTGGAGGCTAAAAATAAACTGACTTCATTATGAACTGCAACAGGGGGGCTGCGGCTCACAAACATACTCACACACACACACACACACACACACACACACACACACACACACACACACACACACACACAGGCACACAGGCACACAGCCCCACACACACACAGCCCCCCCCCACACACACACACACACACACACACACACACACACACACACACACACACACACACACACACACAGGCACACAGGCACACAGCCCCACACACACACACACACAGCCCCCCCCACACACACACACACACACACACACACACACACACACACACACACACACACACACACACACACACACACACACACACACACACACACACACACACTGTATGCTTGTATTATATTTGTGATGACATCAACATTTTAGGACAGCAACTTTATGAATGCCATTTTTGCATTTTTGTGGCATTTCGAACTTTCAGCCGAGAAAAATATGCTATTTTTCGATGCATGACACCTGCACGCAACTAAGTTTAAATAAAGCACAGCTATATCTCTATCCCTAAATCTAACTTCTAAATGTCTAATCCGCACAGACGCATGCAAGCACGTGGGGTCACTCAGGGGTCTATGCTAGGTCCCGTCCTATTTTTACATTTGTAGAATTGGCCTGATGTCTTTATGGGTTAATTACCATTATTTCACCATGTTGACCACTTTCATATATAGGCAAAACATTTAAAATCATGAAAGGTAAAAACAGTTTTGACATTGGCTGTTTGTTTGTTTATTTATTGTTTGAAATATTTTGACAATAATGGCTTCCGTTGTTTAAGAATCTCAGCCTATCCTCATTCCAATTGAAGACGAATCCCATTTGAATGCTTTATATTAGAAATATATAATGAGACTGAAAATGTATATTAAATATTTAACCAGTTGAACCCTACAAACGTTGTCGACAGGAGTCCCCCAAGGCTCCGTACTTGGCCCCCTCCTTTTTTCCCCTCTACACCATAAGTCTTCAACAGGGGGTCCGGGACCCCATGGGGATCCTTAGAGTTACTACAGGGAGGCAGCAATTATTTGTGTGATAGGAACCTTTTTTTTGTCTTTTCTTTTTTCAAGTTCACAAGGTGGCATACTGCGACACGTTGCAAGCTTGTAGATGGCATTTTTTTGGTGGTGGCTATTTATTTATTCTATTGTATTTTTGGTGTAGAGAGGTAGCAGATCTGCGCTTGCAGATCTGCTACTTTTGCTGTTTTCTTTTATCCTGAAAAGTAACAGTTTTGTTACCACCCGACAGAGATGATGTATAATACCACTGTTATCTACACAGTCGCCATGACCATTAGGCGGCAGTGTTTTTTTTAGCAGCAAATTTAGATTTTAGTTTTAGTCATACTCTTTGGAGTGAAACTTAATTTAGTTTTAGTAACATTTTAGTCACCTGGAATGTTTTGGTTTTCTAGTTTTAGTCGACTAAAATGTCATGAGATTTTAGTCGACTAAATCTACAGTAGTCAACTAAAATGTATCATGCAACCAAGTGTAAAATGACTTATACTGGATCTCTTGTCCACTATAGTCCCTTCCTAACATTTTAGTCTAGTTTTTATTTGTTGACGAAATTGTCAATACATTTAGCTTAGTTTTAGTCATCATAGCTTAGTTTTCATTTAGTTTCCATTTAGTTTTCCTCAGTGAAAAAAGGTAGTCGACGAAAACAACACTGTTAGGCGGGAGGTTAGGATCTGCTAAAATGGCCCATTGTGAGCCTGTACTCTCCCTTTAAGACCCAGGCTGTTATAATACTTTGAAATGAAGGTCATTTAATTTTACCCAGGCACAAAAAAATCATAAAATAAAATGTCTCTTGACCGAAGCACAATAGCCCGGTAGAGTAAGCACAGACGGTGTCCATTGGAACATGAATGGCCGTTTTGACCCTTAGTAATATCTTGTCCCAAATAGAACTGGGGGAAAGATTCGAAAATAGCTTGACATAAATCGCCAAGTCTAGGGCAATAAATGTTCCGGCGTGTGTGTATATAGTACGGTACGGCAGCTATGCCCCAAATGATGACAAGAATGTTCTGCCCTTGTGCCAGCTCATGCTTCATCCCGATGGATATTAAACACAGAGGTGCACCCCGTGATACCTATCCTCCCTATTCTGAGGGGAGGGGGGACATTCGGCAGAAATAGCCGATCTACAAGCTCAAAGCTCGAGGGGGAAAAGGAACGGAGAAAAGGAGTCAAGAATCAAAGAGGAAGAATTTATGGCATCAAGCAACTAGCGTGGCAAGATCTATCTGCAAGAGTGTTTTATCAGCAACACGAGAAAACGAAAAAAGTGAATGATAATTCAGTTCAGACTCTGCTATACATTGCCTGCTCAGCACATTAGAAGACAACCATTTAACAACCATTTTTGCTAAGGACGTGTATACACGTCTTTTATATCAAAACCATGGGGTGCTAAGGACGTGTATATAGGCGTCCTTTGGTCTTTTTTATTGATACAAAAAAAGGAAAAATTGGGGGGCCTCTCCTTCTGCAATGTACTCCTTGTTGATTCGCACATGTGCACTGCCTCGTATCTCCTAATCTAGGGAACTCTCCATGGTTTTGACCAGATGGGCATACTTCTGTCTTCATTTCTGACTTCTCGTTTGGAATATTAACGCTTCTAGAGAGACTTTAGCGTGACCAGCGCGAGGTAAGAATGGAAGATTATGCCTCCCGGTTTTGGGGGGGAGCGGAAGGCACTCTAGCGCCTATATTTTGAAATATGCTGGCGCATCCGTTGTGTTAAGAGCAGGGAGATGTACATCTAAGTATAACAAACCCCAGACCCTTAGGGAAAGCAGAGCCTACCGGTGGTGCTGGGGTGGTGCTGGAAGCAAGCAAAGCACATACAACATTATATGCACAATTGCATATAAACCTCTCGCGTGTATCTGCCTGAACTATAGCTTGCGGGCTACACACCATTAATAACTAATCCATAGCCGTCATTTCCACTCACCGTCCATCCGGACTATGGGACTGTAACCACGACTGTGGATCCCATAGTCCGACCGCCTGTGTAAAAGAAATAAAAATACAAAAGTTAACAGCTTACATTTGGGAAGAGTGAAAAATCGGCTTTGGCTTCATATGCCAACAATGGTCAATGCCCCTGTGCAAGTTCAGATCAATTGATCATCCCACTGAGGAGAAAACATGGTTCCAGACAGACAGAAGTTTCTTTATTTTATAGTACTAGACAGGTGCCCGGCTGTAGAGCACCGAGTCGGTAACAATGGAAGTTGGAGATCCATGCCCCACCCGGCAATGCCCGTGCCAGAGTAGCCGTTCCACCCATCTGTCTTTGTCCCTTTTATGCCCATAGATATTTCTGTATCTGTCTCTTTGTGTCCCTTTATATGGAGTTCTGTGTCAGGCATGCCCAAATATGGAGTGCTGTGATGTCAGAACAGGCCAGCTCCATATATGGAGCCTGGGCAGGTGCCCTGTCCAGAGCCCGGGCAGAGGCCTTTTGTGGTGGTTCTGGACAACCGTGGGTCCGACCGACTCGACACCAGGCACTGCACTGTGTGGGGGTGTGGAACACGTGTGTCGAATTTGAAGTCGGTGGACGAACGGTTCTCGAGTTACGTGCATTACAGCCGTACGCACGAACAGACATACAGAGACGTGGTGCATTTATAGATATTAAAAATAATAATAATTGAGGTGTAGCTCAACTCAGATCGTCCTCTTTTACGACCTCTGTTGTCTATTGCGACGTTCAATCAAAACGGTATTTCCTCGGATGACAAAATCGTTTTTCTAGTGTTCTTGGAGGTTTCGTGAAACATGCAGATCAAGCGAGGCGTCATCCCATTCATCAGATGATGAAGGACAATGACAGAATCCTAAGAATATCATAATGTAAATGAAACCGAGCGGAGACAATGGAATGTTCCCTATTGTGCGGTTGAAAGGGCTCGAGCATATCAAAAGCCAACTCATTATCCCAAAATAATGAAATCATGGGCACAATATGAGAGATCGCTTTCACATGGTGATATTGCCTTGGCGCCCACTTCTTGGCCACCGCATCGCAAATCCCTCCCGATTGCCTTGCGAGGCCCGGCCGGCGTCAATTGCAACTGGCATGCAATTTATTCAAGGATCAGGGAATAAGAGAAAGTGACATTAGTTGATGTGAGTATTCATTAAGCCACAATCTTTTTTTAATTTCCCGTAAATTGAAAATAAGAACAGCAATCATGTTGCGTATTACACAGGCGTGCACCGTGCCACAGAAAAAACAAAGCCTTGTTTCGCCAGACAGTAAAGACAGGGGGAAACAGTGATTAGTTTGAAATTGCTTTTGACACAATCTAGCACCCATTGCTCATCTCCTTATGATGTTTAATAACTCTATTATTGTGCAGCATGAGCAAAATCCATAATCCCATCAGCCTGTTTGCGGGGAATGTTATCGAGGTGCCGCATGCCAGCCGGACCAAGCTGTTTGCCCTCTAATACACTTCACACATTAAGAGGTCAGTGATTAATAACCACACAGACGCCTGCATCCCTATACTGGTGGGGGGGGGGGGGGGGGGGGGGGGTGTTAAAATAGCACATCTACAAGCCCACTACATGGTGCTTCAGTGATGCATCGTGAGCTTGTAGATCGGCTGTTTTCACCAAAGATAATTCAATTAACACTTTGGCGGCGGCTAATTGTTTAATCCAGGGTTCCGCTGTGCGTAACACGCTAAACCCGCTATTTGTTTTATGTGTTTAATTCGCCGTGTCTTAATAATTAAAAAGAAACTGCGGCTTTGTCGCGGACCTGGTGACGAGGCTGTCACGGTATAAATCAACCCATGCTCTGGGCTGCTAGTGCTTCTGGGAAATTGAGCCCAATGCAAGTGAACGAGGGGGTAGAGACAATCTTGGCTCGCTTTGCTCTTTGTCTGTGACCCGGATCAAGGAAGTGGCTTTTTTGTCGGCTCAATAACAAATGCTGGGAGTGTTTACTAGCGGTTTTTCATGGATCAAAAGCGCAAATACTTCGGCGTTATGCTGCAAAGGTAATAAAACAATCTAGGCAGCGTAGAATATTTGATTAAATAGCAGGGAATGCAGGTTATGCCAGCAACATGTTAAGTATGTACAGCTAAGTGATTAAACATAAGAACACTATAGCTCCCTCCATTGGCTCCCGGTCGCGGCCCGCACATAGTACAAAACTCTGATGCTGCAGGGCCTTCAAAACAACCAAAGGTATGGCACCCCCATATCTCGCAAGTCTGAACGGACCCTATATACAAACCCTCCCGTGTGCTCAGATCAGCCAACGCAGGGAAGCTGGAAGAAACGCCTGGGACAAGGCTTCACACGTCCCAAACTCTTCTCCCTTCTCAGAACTGCTGACTCACTCCCAATCTTCCTCCGTAGTCTGAAACCCCACCTCTTCAGACTCCATCTTAGCCCGTAGCACTTGCCCTAGCCTTCGAGGACCTTACAGGCCTATGCAAAGGCTCAACTTATGTAAATTAGATAGCATTAGACATAGGACTCTATAGTGTATATACGCATAGTTTCATTATATAGATATTCCACTGTTAGGTTCTTACCTTACGTATGATTATTGGAGACTATTTTTATGTATTTGATGTATTACCATGTTTTGTTCTTGCCGACTGTAAGTCACTCTGAGCATCTGCTAAATGCCTAAATTGTTGGCATACATTCCATGAAATAGCTGATCTACAAGCTCACAACATAACATGTTGGCGAATAGATGTGGTGCAGTAGAGAGAGAAAAAGGACCGGGGCAGTCAACTAAGCATACACTTTGTGTTTTTCTTTTCTTGTAAATTAGGTAGCATTGAAATTGAACCCTTGACTCGCAGTCAGACTGCATTAAAGCCTATCTGTGGTATACGCTTTAACTAAGGCCATCAGCATCCTTTTTAAGTGGCTTTAATTGCTGCAGTGACCCCTTCGGCAGGGGAAAAGCACAGATGGGGGAACAACAGTGTCATAAAATTAAATAACGAGGCTATACACCAAATGGCGAAAACGTTTCACTCCGAAATGAGATGGACTGCAAAAAAAAAATTAGTCCATTACCAAAATTGTTGTTGGCATTGAAGCAAAAACACGTTACGACTCTGAGTTAATTAAAAGTAACAGTATGTCAAGACATTAAGTTCTTACACAATAATAGTTTTATGAGGATAGAACAGTGTGTATGTTTTTGAAATGGATGGATGTCAGGAATTAGAGATGTGTGAAGTATCAGGAGAATACATTTCCTTTCCCCCCTGCGGTACAGCTGGGGGCATCAAACGGCGGATTTAGGTCAGGCAGACAGGCAGACAGTCTTCCCACATATCTTTAACTGAGCCCGAAAATCAATAGAGTTTCAAACATTGCTGTATGTGCACCGTGCCATGAAGCAAGTCGCTGGCGATTACCCGGGTTAATAGTCAGAACATGCTGCGTACTCTTTCCATGCCACCTTTGGTATACATCATCACTGTAGCATCACAGAAACCTTATCTTATCTTTTTTTTTTTTTTTTTTAGTGGTGCAACCACTCCAAGGAACAGCAATGTCCGTGTTAACCTATGTGTGTGACTATGTGTTAACCTATGTGTGTGACTATGTGTTAACCTATGTTTGTGTGTGACTCATGTGTGACTCACGAGTACCAGTAGGGGCGCTGTCGTGCCAGAAACAGAGAGAGAGAGATAGTGCTGCACTGTTGCCTGCTAATGAGAGAGAGAGAGAGAGAGAGAGAGAGAGAGAGGTGGGGGGGGGGGGGGGGGGTGGAAGGGGGGGAGGTGCACCACTCAGTTCACACGGGTGTGATTTTTATATATATAAATGAATGCCTACAGCTTCACATGAAAGTATCAAAGGTGGCAGTTGTACTTAAGCTCTTTTTTTAAATCCTGAACAGTAAGAGTTTTGGACATATCCACCTGTCAGAAGGTTCCCCTTCCATGACCATCATCATCCATCACCATTCCATCATCTCAGAAATTTTTGACATCTGAAAAATTTTCTAAATATGAATTTAAGCACATGCTACTTCTGTCTGATTTTACTTCAGTCATGCTAGTGTCAGCGTAAATGAAATGTATTTTGTCTTCTGCTGCCTCACACACTAATGCTAAAGCTAACGATCTCTACCTTGCCAGGTAACTGAATAGTCCTAGGTCTATCTATGTGAAGTGCAAGTCCAATATTTGTGGTAACAATGTTACCACATGTTACTGTCCAAAACTGTTACTTTTAGGAATCAAATATAAAGAAAGTAGCAATAATAGTCGATCTACAAGCTAAAACGGGGCGACTGTGGCTCAGGAGGTAGAGCAGGTCGTCCAATGATCCATGGGTCGGCGGTTCGAATCCCGGCTCCTCCTGTCTACATGTCGAAGTGTCCTTGGGCAAGACACTGAACCCCAAATTGCTCCCGATGTGCTGGTTGGTACCTTGCATGGCTTCCGCCGCAATCGGTGTATGAATGGGTGAATGTAATGCACAATCTATGTAAAGCGCCTTGGATAAAGGCGCTATATAAATGCACCATTTACCATTTAAAACCGTGAAACGTTTTCAGCTTGTTCATTGACTATTTGTGTTACTTTTGTGTGACACTGTAGTATGATGAAGTAGGGCATTCATTTACGGAAGACAAGATATGTTAAAAAGTTCAAATGTAGCTTCTGCCAGACAGCAACAATAATTTACAGTAAGACATCATTCCACTTATAATATCACCATAATAAAATAGACATCCACTACCAAATTCTCCCGGTAATTTCAACACAATTAATATAAGGCTAATGATAGTATTATAATTGTTTTCAGCGCTTGGACGTTTATCATGTTCTGTCCCACTCACAGTTGGCTAACCACCATCCTTGGTGAAAGGTGCAAGGCTGCTAATCGCCTATCATGCATGTGCATACATTGTAACATAATTTAACAACTTGAACCCTATACGTATAATTGACCCAGAGGGGTCAATAGTTGGTCCCCTTCTTTTTTGCCATTGTGTCGAATGATGTGAAGGTTAAAATCCCTGTCACGTAAAAGGTTTCATGTTTCGGCATATGACCGGTCATACTGTATGAAGTCACTATAGTAGGCATATTACGTGACATGACAATGTTGCACTAAAGGATACTACTATAGGCTACTACTACTACAATAATAATAATAATAATAATAATAATGTCACGCTTTTTCGTCACACTTTTACGTCACGCTTTTTCGTGACGCTTTTACGTCACGCTTTTTCGTGACCTAAACTAGGATAATGGAACATAATATATATTACAGTATATATCATATACTGTAGATATTCCAGAAAAGGTGGGTTATCATTCATTCATAGCCTACTAGCTATGGGTATTCTCTTTCAGTTTTCTGTGCAAAACAATATTATGCAATAAAGCCAAACAAGTTTGAGAACCACTTGTTCCAAACTCATGAGCAACCCCAAAAACAGCACCTGCATTATGCATCATCAGTTCTTCCACACACAGTGAAGGTCAGAGGGTCTGGTACAGAGTCTGTGCTTGTTGTCTTTGTTTTGCGAAAAGCAGGATTCAGTCACAGGTCAGCGAGACAATAATGAGATTCCACTAGACAGGGAAATGAACTGCTGCAACGCAATCAATGGGGCACTATTCTACTTGATGAAACTGAGGAGGGGGGGGGGGGGGGGGGCATTGGGAGGCATACTCGCTGTTCAGAATGTACTACTGCACTGGTCATCAATATCCAAAATGTCAACCCATTATTAAGACCTGAGGATGATTCTACAAATGCCTTCTAAATCAGTAGTTGATATATGTTTGGCCACGGACCACCCCATCTGAAAATGTTTTGTTAAGGGACTCCCAAAAGAGGAACATTTTGTTCAAATATGTAAACACTTTCAAGATCTTTATAAAAAACTGTTTTAAGTATAAGAATAGTAAGCTTAGTAAGCGTATGCCAGGTGCGTACAGTGCAACACTTCTGGGAAAATAAACAAGACACTTAATCCAGAGCTATTTGCAGTAAGCAAGGAAAACATGAGGTAGTAGGTACATCAAATGCATATAAATAGTAATCTATTGCAATTCAAACCAAGAACCATCAGTCATCAGTCTAAACAGTAAAATATAAAAAGTCTATAATCTGTACATTGAAACTATACACACTATGATGCCATGGCATAGAATAGATACGGCACAAAATCAAGCAGCACAGATACGAGAAAAGTGTTCTTAGCCTTTGATTAGACATCGGTATGTTATCGGATTCAGGGGTCATTATAAAAAAATATAAATGACGAGTCATAACTGCCAGGTGCAGAAAGCTCTCATTTATGAACATCTATAATCAGTGTGTGTGCCGCAGCCTGTGTCTCAGCTCACGGCTTCAGACTATGGGTTTTATGGGTAAATCTCCCATTGGGTTAGAGGCAGCCTAGAGACGAAGCAGCCAATCATGAAAAAGCATCCTGTCCTAGAGGTAGTGGTGAATGTGGGACAGGATGCTTTTCAAGCACCTGGCAAAATTAGACATTCAGTGAATGACAAATCAGAATCAAGCATTCAACCAAGCCGTGTAATAAACGTTAATAAACGTTGTATAGATTGCTCAAATGTTACTGAACAATATATGTATGCATGGTAATACCTTATGGCAAATTCTATCAATCCAGACCCTAAGTTACAACCTCCCACATTGCTGTTGAACTGGTTTCCTTGTGTTCTGTCGTGCAATTCTGGATAAATCAGTAATTGATGAAGCAGTAGGAGTCGAGACAATATTCTATGCTTTAATGTAAACTAGTCCTTACCCGTTCGAATATATGCACACCAAATGATGCACAGTGTGGGTAATGTGATTTAATAGATCAATAGATCATTGTTGATGTATGTATTTTGAGGTCTGTCAGTCTGGTCTCAGAGGCACTAGTAGTACAGGAAAGGTGCAATTCTGGGGAAATTGCAAAGTGTGGTTGCCTTGATCGCACAGAAAATATAGGCCCCTTCGGAAATATAGGCCCCTCCCACTGATATTGCTAGCCAATTACATGGGTGCATACGTTGGTTAGACATACTAACAGTCCAACAGGCAATAGTTCGACAACACCGTCGCTCCCGACATGCGCGACACGTTAAAACTAGGTTCAAACTAACTTGTGCTGTGGGTTAAAACAAACCCGTGGCTTCTTGTGAGGTTAGGTTTAGTGTTGGGTTTTGGGTAGGGTGTCGGACTCATGACTGTAGGACTGTCGGACCAAACACATGCACCCCATTTACAATGTCAAGTCACCCCTGTGATCATGTGTAAGTCATTTGAAGGGGATTTATGCCCCAAAAAGCATGTTTGTGTTTGCATGGTAATACCTTATTGCATATTCTATCAATCCAGACCCTAAATTACAAACTCCCACATTGCTGTTGAACTGGTCTCCTTATGTAAATCTGTGTACAAATGGAACCAATGCATTCTGCAAGCTTTATCTGCAACCAGATCTTATTTTAATGATGTTTGGGAGACAAGAAACACTTTCCTGGGGTTTTTATGTGGGTAATATGTGTTTTCAGATAATTTAGTATTTCCAAGTGTTCATGATGCCATGGACACTGGGCTCACTTCCTTCCTGGACAACAATTCCCATAATGCTTTGGTGCACTCCTCCTCCTTGTGGATAGGGGGAGGGCTGTCTTACTGCACCCCCCACGCCTCCGCCTCCCAGTTCTTCTGTGTGTGTGTATAGTAGAGATGACAGATCAGAATCTCACACACACACACACGCACACGCACGCGCAGGTTTTGGTATGGCATGAACATAATATAATAATTAGGCATGCATCGCTTTGCCTAAAACACTGAATTATAGGACTGCAATTGGAAAAATCGCTGCGGCTCCCATGCATTTGTTGAAGAGACATCTATACATTTTTAAATTACATTGTTATTATGCTTAAATTATCACTTTGGCTAAAACGCTGAATCCCGCGGATAAAGTAGGCTATGTACGTACATATACATACAGGCATTAATAACTACAGACATAAGTCTACCGCATATGTACAATTATATAGCCTACAAACAACAAAACAACAAACAAGCTTGATTGACATTTGTAAATAGGTCAATACAAAAACTGCTACGAGGATAAAACCAGAAAGGCACTAAGGCTTCTTTACATCAGGTATAAAGTAAAAGGAAAACGTGACAACCGTATGGAAAAAGGGGCAGAAGAACTGGGAGGCGGAGGCGCGGGGGTGCGCTGCCCGGGTCAGTGTACGTTGGGAGTCTTCGCGTCTTACTGAGACAACATGTAGTCCAGGAAGTAAGTGAGCCCAGTGTCCATGACATCATGGACAAAGAAAGTGTTTATTGTCTCCCAAACATCATTAAAATAAGATCTAGTTGCAAAAGGGGTGAAGTGGCCCTTATAGTCGTGAATCAAAATATGTTGATACTTTTTTATTTTATTAAAAAACAACACAGTCATGCTTCCTGATTATTCAATTGATTGAAAAAGCAATCGATGGAATAGACACTAAGAACACCATCGGTAGTCACAGACCTACATCAAGCATCTCAGTATCTGAAAAATCCCTTTAGGAACGGAAACCGTATAGAATGAAATCTAATTATCACAGACTCTGTTTACCCGTCTTTTCTTTGGTGTTTAACCCATTGATGCCTGGTGCAACCTATACGTTGTTCTACCCTTGATGCCGGCGCTCTCTCTGTGTCTCATCAGCTATTGTTATAATTTAGCTATTGAAAAATAGCAGATCTACAAGCTCATAGCGCGCCACCGAGTGGCGCGCTATGAACTTGTAGGTCTGCTATTTTTGAAAAAACATAACTATTAAAAAAAATTATGAATCAAAATTTGAAGGTTTTCAGAAACCTTAGGTCAGGCCCTAGAAGGCGTTCCCAGATTCAGCCTCAGGTATCAATGGGTTAAGAGACTCATTTAGATGCTGGAAACAAGCCGATTATGCACACAAGACACCACAGTCGTACCCGTGGTCTATAAAGCTTTATACCTACAGGAGTCTTCAGAGTCTAAATGCATTCTCTATGCTCTGTTACGTCAATCATACATGTATATTCATGGGAATTATGAACACTGAACATTTGAATGCGAGGCCCATGAATGACGCTATGAGAGTCGAAAATCAGTGGCTGGAAAACAAACAAAAATTAATTGAGCAAAGGGACTGCAACGGAGTAATTGGATTTGAATTAAATCATCTACAAAAGGAATGCTAAGTGAGCGACTCTGGGTTTGAGCAAAACCACAGGATAGCATACACAGATCTGGCTGAACTATTTTATTTTTATTTATTTATGTTTTTGTCATGGAGAGGTTTGTTTAAAAACTAACCCCGGGTTGTGATACAGTCCGTAACCAGAACTGCTTGTTTCATGTGAAACAAAGTAGGACGGTAACTGTACCTTTTTTTTAATACACAAAATGTAATGTTGTCCAATCTGTATGGTGGAGTATGGTAAGTTAATACAATATAACATACAACATGTATGGTAGAGTATGTTAATGATATGTCTCCCTGCTCTTCTATTGACGATATTCAGACCGCGGCCATCTTGCCAGCAAGGTGCTAACTAGGTAACTTCCCATTGACAGCCCATTCATCCAAACAGAAAAGTCCTATCTGATTGTATTAAACAACGTCAAACTCATTGCAGCTGTGCAAAAAGCTTGAATTATCTGGAAAGTGTTTGTTTCGTAAAAATCCACTGTAGACTTGTTATGAGATACTTCCTGTCAAAAAATCCTTGCAGGTGATTTTTTTTTTAACTATTGGAATTTGGAAGCACTCGTTTTTAGTAAGGCAACCTCCTGCTGCCTCCTGCATTATCTGCAAATTCAAAACAGGTGGTACGCAGGGCTGTTGAGAGATATCCAACGAGCACTCCTAAACTCTTAGGAAAAAAATAACCTGCACAGAATTTCTTGACAGGAAATAGCTCACAACATGTCTACGGTGGATTTTTATGAAACAAAAACTTTACAGGTTGAAAGAGGATAATTCAAGCTTTCCGTACAGCGGCAATGTTGGTGAGTTTGACGTCGTTTAACACAATCAGATAGGACTTTTCTGTTTGGATGAATGGGCTGTCAATGGGAAGTTGCACCTAGTTAGCACCTTGCTGGCAGGATGGCCGCGGTCTGAATATCGTCAATTGAGACATTTAGATTGTGTCAAAGGTCATGTCTCACCTAGACACAAGATCTGACACAAACTGACCTGACCTGACTGAATCTTGAAGTGATGGTCAAGATTCAAATAATTCCATGATTCAATTCATCTGCTGAGCAAGCAGGGGAGCTTATTTTAGCTCGATTGATTGATTGATTGATTGATTGATTGATTGAATTTTGTAGAACGGGTACAGTTAAAAAAAGACTGCTGCTGAGGATATAACCAGGAAAAGCACTAAGACTTGTTTACATCAGGGTCCTCCATTTTCAATTCATCAGAACATTTAAAGACAAAAAAAGAAATCATCATAATAGAAAATAGAAAGTAAAAAATGGCCGTTGGTAGGGTGTTCCACATTTTAGTGGCATAAGAGCTAAATTAATTTAACCCCTTGTTTGAGCCGAATCTGGGTGGCACATGGTTAGTTGAACTTCCTCTGGTGTTGTGATTGTCGACTTTGTTGACATTAAGGAAGTATTTTCACAGAAATATGTGGTAACTAGAAAAAGTGCCCTTCTGGGCACAGGTCTCCACCAGGAGGATAGGAGTGTGTGTGTGATGTTTGGCAAAATGTTTAGGAGCAATATAAACGTGTGTGTGTGTGTGTGTGTGTGTGTGTGTGTGTGTGTGTGTGTGTGTGACGCGGCTTGGCCTGTTGTAGCGCCACCATGAGGCTGATTTGAAAACTGTCAAGTGGCATTTCTTCCAAAGCCTAGTGGGAATATGCATGCACAGTTTCACCACAATCGGACACTGCGTTGAGTAGTTGTGGCGATTTGTACAAAGCGGGTAGAAAGCGGGCTACTCCTGAAAAGTTTAGAAGCCAATCGTAGCCAATGAGGGTGGATTATGAGAAATCAAACAAACCCGTCTTGATCACATGACTATGAAGAGCATGTGTACCGATTTGCGTGAAATTTGGATAAAATCTGAAGGAGTAATATTAGAAAATGTGTTTTACATATGTCGGCCTCCTGGTGGCGCTATAAAGAGCAG
This sequence comes from Electrona antarctica, assembly GCF_951216825.1. Taxonomy (NCBI): domain Eukaryota; kingdom Metazoa; phylum Chordata; class Actinopteri; order Myctophiformes; family Myctophidae; genus Electrona; species Electrona antarctica. The sequence goes on along the minus strand of NC_136810.1, from coordinate 16,135,595 downwards.
ATGTGAAAAACTCCAGGCAAAGGTTTTTCCTTGGCCTCTAGGGAGTTGGCATACAAAGTTATCCACAGATCCGTGCAGTTAGAGGTAAAAACACTTTTCGGCCAGTTATAGCGCCACCATGAGGCTGAGTTGAAAATGTTCATGTGGCATTGCCTCCTCGGCCTAGTGGGAATGTGTGTGCACAATTTCACGGAAATCACACGATGTGTTCATGATTAGCAGCATTTTGTTTGAAACTGAGCACTCCTGCGAACTTTGGAAGCCTATCTTAGCCAATCAGGATGGAGTGTGAGAAATCTGAAAGACCCGTTTCGTTGAATGGCTCTAGAGAGATTGTGTACCAATTTGCGTGATTTTTGGACCAAATCTGTAGGTGTACTGTCCAAAAACTTGTTTTGCACAAAGCGGCCTCCTGGTGGCGCTATAACAGGCCGTTCTGGAAATTTTGGGGCAGAGTTTCATCGTTGGCATCCAGGGAGTGTGTGTGCAAAAGTTGGCATCGACCGGATTAACGGTGCCGGAGATTAGCTGTTCACAGACGGAAGGACGGACGGACGGACACACACACACACACACACACACACGGACGGACGGACGGAGTGCAAAACATACTCTCTCCCCATGCCTTCGGCCTGGTGGAGACAAATATGTCAGCAGTTGTGCAGGAAACCGGATTCAAATCCGAGGTAGAAGAGCTTAGCTTTAAGTAAATGTAGCAATAACACAAAGTAGTAATACCCTTTTGAAAGTCATACGTAGAATGGACAATTTCACAATGATATTGGATTGTAATTAGCAATGCATTAACTAAGGTGTGACAGATCTTTATGACTTTACTAGGTAGTTTAACATGGTATAATACATCATAATTGATCAGTTAATGTATGTTTTGTATTAATAATCTAATCTGCAAAGTCACTATACTGTGGGATGTCGGTAACGGTTAATTTCCCAGCCGGGTAGCCGACAGCATTATCCGGTTAATTAACGGTTGTTGATCTTTTTTTTTTTAATACCCCAAATGTAATATGCATGTATACATAATTAACGTTGGTAAACGAATGGTATACATTTATGTATGCTCCTTTTAAAAGACAAACAAAAAAGCAACAACATACAAATAAATTGTTTAGGCTTAATCATCAATAAACAACGCATCCTGATCTGCACGCTTGCATCTGCGAGTCCAAAACATAAATAAATACAATGCTGTCATGTCCATTCCATATCTGAGCGACCTACCTTGGCTATATCTACCTATAAAGCCACTGTCCGCTTTTTTGTATTATTATTAAGGAAGATCAACATGCATGTCAACGTGTTCAGCTGTTTGTTGACTTTTCGCTGACGACGAGAAAAGAAACCCCTCTCAGTTTGTCTGGTAAACATAATAGATAGCAGTAGCACTTGGCTAACTTAGCCGTGCCGGTGTGGAAAGACGGAGGACTCGGGAGGAGGCGGCGGCTGTAAACTTTCTCCAGGCCAATAATGGATTCATACCAAGTAGGTCTCTCCACTTCATTGATACGCCGATACGGTCGACATGTTTGTTTCGCATGTTTGTTTCGCTGTCACTCGCTTTTAGTTTTGACAACCGCAAAGCTACCGTTGTGCATGTGCAGAGCCATGATTGAAGTATGACACTAACGACAGAGATCTTTGTGCCATGCCATTGAGGGGCCAGAAAACAGCGCTCGGAGTGGGACAAGCTGGAGTTTGAAATACATTGTTTTCAGCGTGGGCGGCGCAAATAACAGCAATTTTAGGCATGTGTGCAACATGACGACGTTTTTTAAGCAGTAAGTCCCCCCAGGATGGTGTCCACCTTTCGATTCAGCTCTGCGATCGCTCCGGTCTGAGCTCCGATCACTTCGGTTTGAGCTCCGATCACTTCGGTCTGAGCTCCTACTGCTCTGCTCAGGTCAATAATCATGACAGGCAACTTAGGGGCCCCATTAATAGTTCCCATCTTTCCGATGTTGCGATACACAAGGGCAATGCTCACTCCAATCAGCAAAAGACCCGTTATCATAAAGCCAAACAGATAAACATCTTCAATATCTTCCACAGATAGCACCGCCTGCAGACACACGACCCTCCACCTGTTGTAGTAGTCCATCATGTATCCGGCCGCAAACGTGCCGCCTGGGCAGCTGGGCTCCTCCGATCCCAACAGTGACAACTAAAGTTTCTAATGGTTATGGTGTACTATTACTAAAAATAGCCGCAAAGCCGATCAGAGTATTCAGATATTTCTTAACGGTCGGCAAACCGGCTATCCGGTTACCCGTCGACATCCCTAACTGTAACTGAAACTGTCAAATAATTGTAATGGAGTAAACAGTAAAATATTTGCATATTTGCATGTAGTAGAAGTACATAATGCATTGGAAAAAAAGGAAGTACCTAAAAGTAATGTAAATCGTCTCTGTCGGGAAGAAACTTCATATGTCCAAAAATGTTACTTTTCAGGTTTCAAATTCGAAAGCATAAAAAGTAGAGAGACGATGATTGACAGTCAAAATAACTCAACAGTGAAGCCTGCAGGCAAATGGGTCTTTTTTCATTGCACCTGCAAAAAGAGAGAAAAAATCTGCATGGCTCACTGGAGTGGATTTTTCTGTTAAAATATTTTAATACACGTTTGAAGGACCATGATAAAGAGTAAAGACTTTAAATGTTTGAAAAATGAGAACTTCAAAATGTTGTAGACATCATTAAAGTACTTTGATCACGCCCTCTCCTCCTTCAATTTTTCAGTGCTTTGATCTTTCCTCTTTATATACCGTACTGCTGTAGAACAACATTGAAGGACATTGCGCAGCATAAGCTGCGCTTTCGAAGACATTCTCCAACCCAGTAAAGGAAATTGTGGAAATGTTATACCAAGAACATCACAGCAAGTTCCCGATTCCCTCCCCAAAATCCCCACTATAAGGCAGATCCAAAGAATACAACGTTTTCTGAATAAAAGCATATCTGTGTAAGCCAGAACAACTTGTAACAGTACAGGTCTTGACCTCACACACCCCAGTAGATGAAAACGATGTTTTGTGCAATAACAATATAAACAAGTGAAGAACAGGGGCAGGCCTAGGATGTTATGCTTTGCAGTCTACTGCAGTAATCTCCATAAACTGGCCACTAATGTGATTTATTTCTGCATATTGTATATTGTATATATGTTTTACTTTGGCTTCGAGTGTGTGCATGCATTCTCAGAAATGATCCACAAATGTCTCTATGGCGAGATCAAGAGTGGTTTGTGTTTGAAACATATGCTAACCACTTTCAACCTGGCATCCCTAATTTTGGCAAGTCATGTTGAATTTGTGTATTTTCTAAAATAGCAGATCACAATGCCACTGTCATAGTACAAATCATGAAATAGGGCTTACAGTAAAGTGCATTCAGTGTAAGTCATATATTAACCGAGAGAAAAAAAACAAGTAAGTTTGTTGAAAGGTTAACACTCTCTCCTGATTCGATACAATAAAAAATTGGTACAATTGCAGCGAAAATGTATTTTATGTTTACTAAAGAGCTGGAGAGACAGGGATCTAGATCCCTTATTGAACAGCACACATGCATTGTATAACAATTACTATGGGACATATTAAACACTTATTTTAACTAAAGAATATCACTCACGGCACCTTTTAAAATAGTAGCATTCCGAACCTTTGTGGCTTCCGCTGTTCACCCAATTAATCCCCTCAATCCTGAAGCTCACTGACTCTCGCACAAACTGCTCTCTGGCTTTCAAATGAGTTCAATTAATCTTACCCAAGTGCAGTGGACTATGTCGACTTTTGTCGAGCTTCCCCTTCCCTTTGGTCATCCTACAACAATGTAAACCCGCACCAGGATCCTTCAAAAACCTATTGAATATTTGAAGAGTGATATGTATTCGTCCATTCTCTCTCATTCAACAGCTCTGCCACCAAGATGCCAAATCTAATCACACGGCCAATACCAAATCTTTCAACATTTCCCTGAAAAAACATCTATCAGGAGACCCCAAGGGGAAGTAAATGTAATGTTCCCATCTCTTTAGTACACAATAGTGTTTGTATTTGTTGATGATCACATGTAGTATTGTGTTAATTGTGTATGCTGTGTTGATTAATTTAATACATAGGACCACAATGGAAACCAGGTCTTGATTTGTTATCCTTATCCCTAGCTTTTAATGACGTACCACACTCTTTTATATTTCTTACTATAAAGTGTTCAATCAATCAATCAATCAATCAATCAATCAATCAATCAATCAACTGTCTACTGTGTAAAACATGCACTGTAAAATGCACTGTAAAACATGCACTTCAGGTCAGGTGGAGGCCCTGTTGTCCTTGCACCATGTACAATCTCTGTGTTACTATGCAAGCCAGTCGGCATTGGCTCTGCAGCAATGTCATTAAATTCCTTTATATTACTGCATTACTTTGGTGGAGAGTCATTTTGATTCATAGCAGCATAAAATAAAAAACAAAAAATGTACAGGAAGGAATAAGACACGTCTCTACAGTGACAGTAGATACCACAAGTATACAGCCAAATGACAGCTAGCTCCACTGAGGTGTGTAGAGAGGTGGCAGCCTGGAACATTCAGTAAAGCTTAATTTTTTATACTCCATCACATTGTGATGCATGATGCGTAGCCTACTAGCTCGAAAAGCTGTCCTTGCCAGCAAAATATACTGTAGTGTAAAACCCCAATTTATAATTAATCAAAAATAGCCGATCTACAAACCCGCAACATTATCGCACCTGTGGCGCGTTGTGGGCTTGTAGATTGGCTATTTCCGTCGACGTACGACGTACTGGAAACCAAGGCGTCATCTGCGTAGGCTTCGCCTGTGCCAGACAAATGGATCAAACAGAAGCAATTCTATACAGTGTTAGTATATACGGCTACATCTGCCAGGCCCCTTGTGCCTTACCGCATATGAGAAATATGCCTTCTAATCTCGTAACAAAGTTAGAAACTTCCAGTAAATCTCACTGTCAGATAGAAGGCGGGCATGGGAGAGCAATTACCTCGCACAATGGGTCATTTTTGACCGCCTTTCACGCCAAGATGCGGAAGGAACATGGGGAGAAGAGGATTAAGGCATGCTGCTGGGGTTGCGAATATATAGTAATATACACCCCCACCCCACCCACACGCACACATTTGTGTGTGTGCGTGTACACACAAAGCCTATACTTTACTGTAGGGAGGGAGGGAGGGAAGGAGAGAGAGAGAGAGAGAGAGAGAGAGATGAAAACGTCACCCCATTTTCTCATTGGAGGTGTCCTTCACAATGCAGTGGACCTGCCCACTCAGCCAGGGAACAAGGCTGGATTGTTTAGTGCCTGCGTGCCCCCCACAAGAAATCACTCTTAAAATGACATGCGCTGAAAGGCTTGCACAGACTGCACACATACACACACACACACACACAACATGAATATATGTACCCCTGAGTGTGCGTAAGACACGGCGAGAGAGAGAGATGAAGTGAAAGAGATGAAGTGAAAGAGCATGCTTGTGTGGGCACTACACTGCATGAATATTTCTACTGTGTGTGTGTGTGTGTGTGTGTGTGTGTGTGTGTGTGTGTGTGTGTGTGTGTGTGTGTGTGTGTGTGTGTGTGTGTGTGTGTGTGTTGAGAGAGAGAGAGAGAGAGAGAGAGATTGAACATTCAGACCAAGGCTTGGTTTAACCCTGATTTAAAAAATGCTTTCACTCAAGTCAAAGCAAATCACTGCCATGCACCAATTGGATTGTTCCCTTTCTTTTATCTTTGTAATCTCCTTATCACCTTCAAGGGAAAATCAACGTTATAAAAGGCATACTCATTGCTCAAGCTAATCCTATGACTATGACATATTTAATAAGACAAAAAGGCTGACAGATGCTGTGAACCATCCAGGGCACTGCAATAAATGTTGTAGGCAATACTACAGTGAAAGAGAAATAGTCTTTGGCCAGTGCTGCCTTTCAGTAAGGCTCTGGTGCCATCTATTGAGGAATGCTGCCTACATAAATCAAACAATGTGTAATATTGTCTCTTACACCTTTAAACCAAACTGGCAGAGCTAACAAATGCCCCTCAACTTTTACATGGGCGCGTTAACGCACGCACGCACCCACGCGCGCGCGCACACACGCACACACGTCTCACACACACACACACACACACACACGGCTAATTCGGCTTTGCTCTCTTTTAGGAAAACACATAACGCGCGTGCCTTGCACATACTAATGAATAGGCCTGATCAATATATAACACATATAGGCTAAATTACCTGTTGAAGCATAATAGCTATAGCCTTTATTTCAAACGCATTGATTGCGAATGGAGGGCTCGATGTAGGCTCGAGCTTTTCTCAAATCTCTACCGCCCCAAAATCCAGTGTATTTAAAACAATTTAAATCCTCTAATAGCCAATTGGAAAAACCAACGGACCCGAGTAAACTATGGGGTCCAAATGACAAATCCCTTTGCCACACGACATTTGTGAGCTTGTAGGCTACTGTTCCCCCCAGAATAGCAGGCTAAAGGCAAATTATACTGGGGTTAAGTGGCTATAAAACGTAAAACTGTTGTGCAGCCTTCTTAGTTCTTACCTTCCTTCAAGACGTTA